>NC_056728.1:1014709816-1014787316 GCF_019279795.1 Protopterus annectens
TTTGTTTAAACAATGACATTCTATTTAGATTATGTAGTGGGTAAAGGGTGGGGGAGGGCAGGGAGAGAAGAGTAATGAAATTATGATTAATAGAATAATAACATATTTATTCCTTGTAAAAAGTTTATATGTTCTTCAAATGCTATTCCTAATTATACTTTCTTGAAGTAACAACTGCCTTTAACTCCCTGACTGATCTAATTGCTTTGTTTTCCTATGAAAGGGGAGCATTAAGTTTTCGTCTTCTCTGCAATAAAAACAGTTGAAAACCATTCCACAGCTTTCTGTCTTTTTTTGTATTAGCTGATGTGTTTCTAACATTAGCAGGATTAATTCCCCATATAAGATTGACAGCTTAACTGTGTCTATGACATGTCATGCAGGCTGAGACAAGCTCTGCAAAGCATGTGAGAAATTAAGCTTAAAAAGTAGGTGCGGTTTCCCTTCCTTTGATTCCAATGCATGGAAATAAAAGTTTTAAGAAGTACAAGCAGGTTTCTTTTATCTAGACAATACTGGAACTGGATATGTACGAGGATAGTGTGACAGCAGTGAGGTCTGCGGTGGGAGTGATGGATGCATTTAAGGTGGAGGTGGGATTACATCAAGGATCAGCTCTGAGCCCTTTCTTATTTGCAATGGTGATGGACAGGTTGACTGATGAGATCAGACAGGAGTCGCTGTGGACTATGATGTTTGCAGATGACACTGTGATCTGTAGTGAGAGTAGTGAACAGGTGGAGGAGACCCTGGAGAGGTGGAGAAATGCTCTAGAGAGAAGAGGAATGAAGGTCAGCAGGACTAAGACAGAATGTATGTGTGTGAATGAGAGGGAGGATAGATGAATGGTGAGGATGCAGGGAGTAGAAGTGGCGAAGGTGGATGAGTTTAAGTACTTGGGATCAACAGTTCAGAGTAATGGTGAGGGTGGAAGAGAGGTGAGGAAGAGAGTACAGGCAAGATGGAATGGGTGGTAAGAGTGTCAGGAGTGAATTGTGACAGATGAGTACCAGTAAGAGTGAAAAGGAAGGGCTACAAGAGGGTAGTGAGACCAGCTATGTTATATGGGTTGGAGACAGTGGCATTGACAAAAAAGCAGGAGTCAGAGCTTGACGTGGCAGAGTTAAAGATGTTAAGATTTGCACTGGGTGTGACGAGGATGGACAGAATTAGGAATAAGTATATTAGAGGGTCAGCCCAGGTTGGAAGATATGGAGACAAAGCCAAAGAGGCAAGATTACATTGGTCTGGATATGTGCTGAGGAGGGATGCAGAGTACATTGGGAAAAAGATGCTAAGGATGAAGCTGCCAGGTAACAGGAAAAGAGGAAGGCCTAAGATAAGGTTTATGGATGTAGTGAGAGAGGACATGCAGGTGGATGGTCTGACAGAGCACAATGCAGAGGACAGGAAGAAATGGAAACATTTGATCCGCTGTGGCAACCCCTAACGGGAGCAGCCGAAAGAAGACGACTGGAACCATACTGTAGAGAGAAAAGAAACCTAAGGATTGAGATAAACTGTAGAAGAGGGTGGAGATTTCCTTTAAGGATGCTAAGGACAGAGGTAGATGAAGCTCAACAACAATTTATATATGAGGAGATGAGACAAAAATGGTGCTGTATAATCAATTTGCAGAAAAGTCTTCAAAAATAGATGTACTCTTGTGGAATCTTTGAAGCTAGGGAGGAAGAATGTGATAAAGCTCTGGAAGCTTTTGTTTAACAATATTTTAAAAGCACCAACATCCTGGAGAAAAGCTGTGTTGATTGTAATACCTAAAGAAAATAAAGACCAATCAGACCCAGCTTCATATAATACCATTTCAATTTTAAAGAATGATTATAAAGTGTTTACGGCTAAAATAGTTGAAAGGATATCATAGGTGTTGCCAAAATTGAGAGATATGGATAGATGCAGTTTTGTGGAGGGGAGGCAAACATTTGACAATATTAATAAAGTAAAGATGATCCCTAGGTAATCAGAATGTAAGAAAACACTGATATTGTTGGTGGGTTTTGATGTAGAAATAGCATTTGACAGAGTAAGCTGAGATTTTATTAGTAGGGCAATGGAAGTGTTTGCATTCTCTGATTCAAAAACAAGGTTAATTCAGAGGACATATGAGGGATCAGAGGTAAAAATTAAAGTGGAAGGGTTACTTTCTGATAAGTTGTGACTGAAAAGAAGAACCAGGCAGGGGTATCCTCTTTTTCCCTTTGTAATTTGAGCTTTACATAGCACCAATGGAAACAAAATAAAGGACTCAGAAGTTAAATGATATAACTGGTATGGTAATCAAGAAAAGATATTTGCAGATGATATTATTTTGCACCCTATAAGAACAGAAAAGGATATCTCAGTGTTGTGGAACATTTTCAGATAATTTCAATCATATCTTTTCAGGATATAAAATTAATGGAAATAAAACAAATGCTATAGCTGTAAACTACATACCCACAGATGAATTGGTTCAGCAATACCCATATTTATGAGGCCACAATAAAATGAAGTACTTAGAAGTATGCATTAAAAAGGATTATTTTATGCAGCTGATTATGCCAGCTAAAGATATGTGAGAAGAGACTAAACAAAAGATAATACAAACATTGATAAACTGGAAGCTCTTTTTATGGATACATATAGCAAGATACAAACAGTGAAAATGTTTTAGTCCCTTTAATTTTATATAAAAGTCAGGCGTATTTTTATCAGTTAGATGAGAATTTGTGGACATTGATTAATAAAGCGTTAAAGGATTCTATCTGGGAGGGGGTAAGGGCAAGTGTCAAGTGGGTTAAGTGGATCCTATCAATAGAATAAGGAGGTTAGGAACTGAAGGTCTGCAGAAAAAGCTGGTCCAAAGGGAGGAAGTGTTAGTTTTTCCAGAACAAAGTTGAGGTCCCATGTTGGTGTAGGAGCTCTTCTAGGTGGTCTAATGTTTTTTGCCCCTCTGAGGAAAGTACAGTTTTGTACCTACCATAAATGTAGATGTTCGATAGGAATGCATCTGCAGTCCTTACAAATGGGTTGTCCTGTCGTCAGGCAGCCCTTCGGTCGGCCGGATTCCAAAGTCTGGGTCCGGCTTCGGCTGGTGTCGCACTTCACCCGACGTCATCGCTGCAGTTTTTTGGGTATAAAGGCATCAGCCGACGCCATTTTCCTCAGTGTTTCTTGCCCCAGATGCCAGGTGCCCTCTTGGATGGCTAAATTTGGATAAATGCCAATGTTTCTAAATAGTAGAGAGCAAACACATAAAATAAGCATGTATGTACATATATACAAACAAATACACCATAATAGATCCCCCCCAAGCTAGCTGAAGGATGGCAAATACCCTAGGAGTACCTCAGAGGGGAAGGTGGGTGGGTAATCCTGACTGCAGATGCATTCCTATCGGACATCTACATTTATGGTAGGTACAAAACTGTACTATGTCCTTCAAGGATGCATCTGCAGTCCTTACAAATGGGTAGAATACCATAGCTAAACAAGCGGAGGGGGAAAAGAGTAGAGATTATGGTGTAGCTAGGATCCCTTGCAAAACAGCAGTGGCAAAACCTGCTCGGGATCTAGAGTATAAAGGTAAATTGTAATGCTTGGCAAATGTATGCACGGAGGTCCAAGTAGCAGCCTCTATAATGTCCTTGGTAGCCACTCCTCGTAAGAAGGCTGTGGTAGTGGCTGTAGCCCTTGTGGAGTGAGGCCTGATGTTCTCTGGAGTTTTCTTTCCATGGTAGGAGTAACAAAATCTAATGCAATTTCCTATCCATTTGGAGATTGTCTGTTTTGAAATTGGCTTTCCTTCCTTTCCTGTGGCATATGCTACCAGAAGCTGGTCAGTTTTTCTATTGGACTTGGTCCTGTCCAGGTAGTAGCGTAATTGTCTATGTACATCCAAGGTATGCAAGAGTCTTTCTCCCTGTTCTGTGGGTTTGGGAAGAATGTAGGTAGGTGGATAGCCTGATTTAATGACACTCTGGATACCACCTTAGGCATAAATGTAGGATTTGTTCTCATGGACACTCTATCTTGATGGAAGATCAGGAAGGGTTGCACTGCCATTAATGCCTGTAGTTCAGAGACCCTTCTTGCTGAAGTTATCGCCAGCAGGAAAGCAGTCTTCCAGGATAAGTATTGTAATTCTGCTGTTGCTGCTGGTTCGAAAGGGGGAAGTGTCAATTTTTCTAGCACAAAGTTCAAGTCCCATGCTGGCAATGGTGGTTTCCTGGGAGGTTTTACATTTTTAATTCCTCTCAGAAACTGTCTGAGCAGAGGATGAGAGAAGACAGGAGGATCCAAGCTGTACTCTGCTGAAACAGCTGATGCATGTATCTTGATGGAAGAATAGGACAGGCCTGTATGGAAGAGCTCTGCCAAGTACTCCAGGATGTTGGCTATGTTTACCAGTGCCACATCTTCTCCCTTTGCAGTACTCCAAATGAGATATCTTTTCCATTTTTCTGCATAATTCTTTCTTGTTGAAGGTCTACGAGCCTCCAGGATTATGTCTTTAACCCTTTGGGATAAACTTGGGTTAATTGCTGTTATGTAATGTTCCAGGCAGTTAGCTGCAGAGTTTTCAGGTTTGGATGCAGGATGTTGTAGTTGTTCTGTGTTAACAGTAATGGGATCAGGGGTAGTGTCCATATTTGTTCCCGAGACATGCTCCTCAGCAATGGGTACCAATGTTGTCTTGGCCAGTCTGGAGCTATCAGAATGATCCTTGGACGGTCCTCTTTGATCTTCAGAAGCACCTTGTGCATCAAAGGAAGTGGTGGGAATGCGTATGCTGTCAGGTTTTTCCAACTGAAAGATAGGGAGTCCACCTTCCAAGCAAGTGGGTGGTACGTCCTTGTGCAGAATTTCTTTAGCTGGTGATTGAGTGGGGATGCAAACAAGTCTATTTGTGGTAATCCCCATTCTCTTGTGATGGCTTTGAAGATGTCCGGATGCAGCATCCATTCGTGGGCATCTGTGGTAGTTCTGCTTAATATGTCTGCTAGAATGTTTTCTTTTCCCGGTACAAAAATTGCTTCTAACTGAATGTTATAGCTCAGAGCCACATCCCATAGGTCCAGTGCCAGCCAGCATAGAGGATAGGAATGTGTGCCTCCCTGTTTGTTGATGTACCACATAACTGTGGTGTTGTCTGTCCTTATCATCAACTGACCTTCTTGGAGAAATGGTCTGAATGACTGGATTGCCAATTTTACTGCCAGCATTTCCTTTAGATTTATGTGTAGGCGTAGCTGGTCTTGAGTCCATAAGCCTTGTATGCACTTGCCCAGCAATAGTGCCCCCCCAACTGAGGTCTGAGGCATCTGTCGTGATGGTTTGGCTTGGTTGACTGTTGCAGAAGGGCAATCCTGTGTTTGATTGACAGGCCTGAGCCCACCATAGGAACTCTTGCTTCAGGCATGGGATTATTGGAATTTTGGTTTCTAGGCTGTGCTTGTGTTGGGACCACAAATTCTTTAGGTACCACTGTAGCTTTCTCATATGCAGTCTGCCATGAGGGACCAGGATTATGCAGGATGCCATGTAGCCTAGGGCTTGCAGTACTTTTCTTGCAGTTAGATGGTTCTGCTTTGTTAATGCCAAGAAGTAGAGAGGTAGTTGCTCTTTCTTTTCTGCAGTTAGGAATGCCATTTGTTTTGATATGTCCAGCTCTGCACCCATAAAGGTTATTCTTTGGGATGGAATCAGCCTTGACTTTTTTATATTGACTGTATATCCCAGGGCTTGCAGCAGGTAAATGACTCTTTGTAAGTCTTCTGTTAGCTTGCTTTTGTTGTCCGCTTGTATCAGGCAGTCGTCCAGGTAGGGATAAATTTGGATCCCCTGAAGTCTGCAATGAGCAATTACTGATGCCAGGCATTTCGTGAACACTCTGGGCGCAGTAGATAAGCCAAAGGGCAATGCTGAAAATTGATAATGCTCTGATCCTACAAGAAATCTGAGGTATCTTCTGCAAATTGGTCGTATGGGGACGTGCAGGTATGCCTCCTTGAGATCTAGAGTTACCAGCCAAGACTCCTTGCCCAGCATGGGTAGAAGCTGCTGTAGGGTCAGCATTTTGAATTTTGGAACAATGAGGAATGTGTTTAAAGCGGATAGGTCTAGAATGGGTCTCCATTTGTTTTCTTTTCTTGGTACCAGGAAGAGTCTGGAGTAAAATCCCTTTCCTTGCTCCATAGATGGTACCTTTTCCACAGCTCGCATTCTTAATAGCTGAGATATTTGCTTTAGAGCTTCTGCCCTTTGAGTAGGTGGTAGGTTTGGCATTCCTCTCTTTCCTGGTAGAGTATGGAAATGGAACCTGTAACCTTGGTCTATAGTTTGCAAAATCCATTTTTCCCTTGTGATGCAATGCCAGTTCTTTGAGAATAAGGTTAGCTTTCCGCCTAAGGGTGCTTCTAGTTGTTCCCTGGTAGGCGGTGCCACTGCCAAGTCACTGTGATTGAGTTGTTGTAGTGGTGGTGGCTGCGCCCGTGCCTCGCTGGTTGTTGCCTTGCCACTGGCGTCCCCTGTAGGCACCCCTGGATTGGTTTCTGCCTCTAGAACGCCTATTCCTGCCTCTCTGTGTCTTAGAGGAGTCCGGAAAGGACCAATTCTTGGAGGGCCAGTTCCTGCTAAACCTTGGAGGTTGAACCTGTAAGAAATCTTTCACTGTTTGTACAGATTTCGCCTTCTCTTCCATCTTTTTTAGTACCTGCTGTGCAGGGGAACCAAATAAATTGACCTTGTCCATGGGTGCATCCAAAAGCTTTGATTTGACATGGTCTGGTAATGCCTGTTCTTTCAACCATGCATGTCTCCTGATAACTGTGCCAGTCATGGCTGATCTAAAGGAAGCCTCCAGTGCATCATAGCCACATTTTAAAGAATGGTTACTAACCTGCTGTATGTTATGTACCATTTCCTGAACATATTTTTTATCTAAAGATTCTTCAGAGGACAGCTTTTTAGTTAACTGGTCAAGCATAAACTCTTGATATTGAATCATGTGAAATTGGCAGTTCAAAGCCCTAGCTGACAAAGTAGCAGAAGTGTAAACTTTTTTACCCCATCTCTCTAAGGACCTGGATTCCCTTTCCGAGGGGAGGGGGTTTTTAGTAGAAGTAGCTGCTACAGCTTTAGGGCCCTGGGAGATAGTCTCTGGATCTGCAAAAGGAGCCTTGTATAAATGGTGATGAGTGTCCGGGACCCTGTAGAACCTATCGGGCTTAGCAGGAGCCGGAGGTAATGAATCAGGAGCAGTGCAAGCATCATTAAATGCATCATCTACAACAGAAAGAACTGGAGGTATAGCTAAAGGCCTATGTTGTGGCAAATGTAGAAAGGTTCTAAGCCTTTTTCTGGAGTCTGAGAAATCTTGGCCCTGCCACTGAAATTGTTCCCTCATAGCATGCAAGGTTTCCCCAAAGGAAAATTCCTCAGGTGGAGAGTCTGAAGGAATGGACTCTTCAGCATCAGAGTCTTCGTAAGGGGAATAAGGAGCCTCAGGAGGATCTGTATGTTCTGAGTCATCAGAGGAATCATCTGCGGATACTGGCTCAGGGGGCTCTGCTCTAGGCCTCTTTTCTGGAGGTGGGAGAGAGGTCCTGTCTGGATGAGGCCGGGATCCACGAATTAAAGAAATTAGATCCTCAGCCAAAGAAAGCATATGGGAGCTGGTGCTGGGCCTGTGTGAGGGGGGTTTTGCAGGCACCGTTTTTGAAGCTGTGGCTGCTTTAGCCCTGGCAAAGGCCTTAATAGACATGGCTGCAGGAGGCCTAGCAGCTCCAAGTGCAGGGGTTGAAATATCCAGGGGAATAGTGTCTGATAATTCCTGAGAAACCGCAACAGAAGGTTGGATTTCAGAAGCCGATTCTACCAGGTTAGAGGAGGCCTCGGTAGAAGGCATGGTTTTGGCTGAAGAAAGAACCGCTTGCTCGGTTTCGGCCGAAACCGAGACACTCGCGGTTTGCTTAATCGCGGTTTCGGACGAAACCATGGACCGCGAGTGTCGGTCCTTTTCTTTGCGTTTTTTGGAAATTTGCGTTGTCGGAGGATCCGACGGCATAATATAGGCAAAATCAGAGCCGAAAATCTGTTCAGCGAACTCCGACCGGCGTCTAAGCGTCCGTCGGTTAAAAGAAGCACAGGCTAGACAAGCTGCTACGTCGTGGTCTGGGCCTAAACAATGTATACAGTAGGAGTGGAAATCTTTATGAGGTATTTGTTTCCCACAAGATAAACAGTTATTCACTTTCTCTGGCATCGGCTGAGGCAAGAAAGAGTCCCCAACGAGGTACTTAGCTTTTTAGAAGTTTTCGAAGTAGTATTCGGTAGTAGTAATCTCTGGATCTGACCGACCGGCACTTGCGAACAGCTTCTGCTTCGGGCGCCACGCGGCAAGAAAGACTGAGGAAAATGGCGTCGGCTGATGCCTTTATACCCGAAAAACTGCAGCGATGACGTCGGGTGAAGTGCGACACCAGCCGAAGCCGGACCCAGACTTTGGAATCCGGCCGACCGAAGGGCTGCCTGACGACAGGACAACCCATTTGTAAGGACTGCAGATGCATCCTTGAAGGACATCTGTCTTAGGAGTGGATTTGAAAATAAAGGTGGATTTGTGTCGTAATGAGCTGAAATAGCTGAAGCATGGATTTTAATTGAGGAGAAGGAAAGTCCTTTATGCAACATCTCAGCTAAATACTGCAGAATGTGAGGCATACGAGGCTGAGTTTTGTCTTGGCCTTTAGCTTGGTTCCAAGCAGAAAACCTTTTCCATTTGTCCGAGTAAGCCTTCCTGGTGCTTGGCCTCCTGGCTTCTAGAATAACATCCAGTACTGCTTGTGAAAGAGGGGCTGGTTGGATGCTTAATTGATTTGCCATGCAGCCAGGTTTAAGGTTTTGATCTGGCTGTGTAGAATCTGCTTGTCTTGTTGCATGAGTAAATGAAGTATTTGAGGCAATATCCATGGTGGGCGGTGAGCCATATTCTTCAATAGCGGGTACCAGTGCTGGCGTGGCCAGTCTGGGGCTATGAGAATCATTCGAGGTTTCTCCTTTTGACCTTCAAAAGAACCTTTGTGAGAAGAGGTAATGGAGGAAAGGCATATGCTGTCAGGTTTTTCCAACTGAAGGAGAGAGCGTCCACTTTCCAAGCATGATGGTGGAATGTCCTTGTACAAAATTTTGTCAGCTGGTAGTTTTGAGGACTGGCAAACAGGTCTATATTTGGTAGGCCCCATCTTTGAGTTATCATTGCAAATATTTGTGGATCTAGCTTCCACTCGTGGGGATCTTTGATGTTTCTGCTTAGGTCGTCTGCCAATGTGTTTTTCTGTCCTGGCAGGAAGTGAGCTTGTAACTGGACTTGGTAGGCCAGAGCTGTGTTCCATAAGATTAGTGCTTGCCTGCAAAGAGGGTAGGAATGTGTGCCCCCTTGTTTGTTTATGTACCACATTACTGTGGTGTTGTCCGTCTTTATTGCCAGTTGTCCAGGCTGTAGTAGATCCTTGAAGGCTGTCAGAGCTTTCTATACAGCTAGTATCTCTTTTTGGTTTATGTGCAGTTTTCTTTGTTCTGCAGTCCATAGGCCTTGAATGCATTGACCTGCCATATGTCCCCCCAGGCATAGTCTGAAGCATCTGTTGTGATAGTTTGCCTGGGTGGGGGCAAGGTGAAAGGCTGACCCTTGTTGAGGTGACATGCCTGTGCCCACCATAGAAATTCCTGTTGAAGGCAGGGAATGAGAGATATCACTGTGTCCAAGCTGTGTCTGTGTTGAGACCATACGCTTTTTAGGTACCATTGTAATTTCCTCATATGCAGTTTTGCAAATGGTATTATCAGAATGCAAGATGCCATGAAGCCCAAAGCCTGCAGAATTTTTCTTGCAGTTAATTGGGTCTTTATTGCCATTGTCTTGAAATATTGAGTCAGTTGTAATTGCTTGTCTGGTGTAAGATAAGCCTTCTGGGCCGTTGTGTCCAAGCTGGCACCCAAGAATGTCATTTTATGTGAGGGTACTAGTTTTGACTTCTTTCCATTTACTGTGTACCCCAGACAATTTAGTAGATGCTTTACAAAAGCCAGATGTTGTAAGAGAATGTCTTTTCTTTCTGCTTGGATGAGGCAGTCGTCCAGGTATGGATATATTTGAATTCCTCTTTGTCTGCAGTATGCAATTACTGGTGCCAGGCATTTTGTGAATACTCTGGGTGCAGTAGATAAGCCAAAGGGCAGTGCAGAGAATTGATAATGGGTTGAACCTGCAATGAAACGGAGGTATCTTCTGCAACTTTGTCTGATAGGGACATGCAGGTATGCCTCCTTGAGGTCCAACGTAACCAGCCATGCTTCCTTGCCCAACATGGGAAGTAGCTGCTGTAGTGTTATCATCTTGAATTTGGGAACTTGTAAGTAAGTGTTTAGAATTGAAAGTTCCAGAACTGGTCTCCAAGCATTTTCTTTTCTGGGAACTAGGAAGAGTCTTGAGTAAAATCCTTGGCCTTGCTCTTGAGTTGGTACCCTTTGAATGGCTCTCATGGCCATAAGAGCTGTAATTTGTTTTTGAGCCTCTGCCCTTTGATTTTGTGGCAGGTTTGGCATTCCTCTTTTTATTGGCAAAGTGCGAAAGTGGAATCTGTATCCTCGTAAAATTATGTCTAGGACCCATTTGTCCTTTGTGACCATTTGACAGTTGTCTGCGAAAAGTGCTAGTTTCCCCCCCAGGGGGGCTGACAAAAGAGCTTTGTTTGGCCAGCTGAGGTGCAAGTCATTGAGTTTGCCTTCTGGTGGGTTGAGACCTGTCTTCTCTTCCCTTCTGGGTTGGAGTGCCCCACTGGCGAGATTTATACTGAGCTTGTGGTTGTCCTCTACCCCTTGGGCGCCTGTATTTACCCCTCTGAGGCCTGTCAGTGGCTGGAAAGGACCAATTTTTTGTTGGCCAGTTTCTGCTGAAGCGAGGG
The DNA here is from genome assembly GCF_019279795.1 of Protopterus annectens. Lineage (NCBI taxonomy): Eukaryota > Metazoa > Chordata > Ceratodontiformes > Protopteridae > Protopterus > Protopterus annectens. The sequence goes on from NC_056728.1 coordinate 1,014,720,784, forward strand.
GGTTGCACCTGTAGGAAATCTTTGACTGTCTGCATTGATTTTGCCTTATCTTCCATTTTCTTTAAAACTTCTTCTGCTTTAACACCGAAAAGAACATCCTGCTGTAAGGGAGCATCTAGTAGTTTTGCTTTAACATGATCAGGCAGACTTTGTTCCTTTAACCAGGCATGCCTACGTATAACTGCACCAGTGACAGCTGCTCTGCAGGAGGCCTCTAAGGAATCAAACCCACATTGTAAGGTATGTTTGCCCACCTGCTCGGTGGCGTGCAACAAATCCTGTACTTCTTTCAATTCAGGTTGTTGAGGTAGGGTGGTTATCTTTTGTTTTAACTGAGAGATCAGAAATTGCTGATATGTAAGCATATGAAATTGACAGTTTAGAGCTCTCATAGCTAAAGTGGCTGAGGTGTAAACCTTTTTCCCCCATCTGTCTTTCAGAAGGTACTGGATTTTTAGCCATGGAAGCTTTAGCCCCCTTGGGACCCTGGGAGATAGTCTCTGGGTCAGCTACTGGGCTTTTGTAAAGAAATTTGTGGGAATCAGGAACTCTGTAGTATCTGTCAGCATTGGCTGGGGCAGGAGGCAGAGAGTCAGGGTTGAAACTGGATTCTAAATAGACATCATCCACAATGTCCAAAACAGGAGGGATGGCTAGAGGTCTGTGTTGGGGGAGTAAAAGAAACTCTCTGAGCCTTTTCTTGGAATCAGAGTAATCCTGACCTTCCCAGTGAAAATGTTCCCTCATAATGTGTAAAGTTTCCCCAAAAGAGTAATCTTCTGGAGGGGAAGCTGAGGGAATAGAGTCCTCAGCATCAGAATCTTCATAAGGAGAGAAGGAATAGTCTTGTTCCTCAGAGAAATCCAAAGAAATAGACAGTTGTTCAGAGGAAGCAGATTCTTCCTCTTGTCTAGGCCTTTTGTCAGGAGGAGGCTGAGCACCCCTGATAAGAGAAATCAAATCTTCAGCCATCTTGAGCATCTGTTTCTTAGGCATAGGGCCTTGAACAGGAGACTGAAGTGAAGCCTTTTTCGATTTGGAAGGAGTCTTCGACTTGGGAAACGTTTTGACTGTAAGAGTCGTCGGTCTGAAAACGCCTTCATTAGGCGATGGTGTTTCAGAAGCACTGACGTCCTTGGAAGGTAAATCATCAGTAGGGCCTGAAGTAAAAGGCTGCGTCGGCCTAGTACATTCCGTCAAAATATCCGTAGCGGCCTCGGGTTCCTGAATTGCGGTAGTCAGAGGCTGCGTCGGAGCCTCACTGATAACTGGAGAACCGGAGACCGGATCAACCGAGGCCTCGGAATCGGGCTTAGGCCTGGGCTGTCGATCCTTATCCCTGCGCTTTTTGTGCACGCCGGTAGTAGGTAGCTCCGACGGCATGTTATAATTAAATTTTCTGCCAAAAAAGTGTTGTGCGAAATCAAATCTTTTAATAGTACGTTTATTAAATCTAGCAGAGAAACGACAAGAAGTGATGCCGTGATCAGGGCCTAGGCAAGGTATGCAATAAGAATGAAAATCCTGATGAGGTATTTGCTTCCCACAAGAAATACAATTGTTAACTTTTACTGACATCGGTCTGAGGCAAGAAAAGTTTCCCGAACGGGATACTTAGCTTTATAGAAGACTTCTGTCTGAAATTCGAATTCGAAAATCTCAGGAGTCGGCCGACCGGCACTTGCTAACTGCTTCTGCTTCGGGCACCGCGCGGCAAGAAAGACTGAAGAAAATGGCGTCGGTTGCAATATATGTACCCCTGGCACACTGACATCAGGGACGAGATGACAGCAACCGACGTTGGACCAAGACTTTGGAAATCCGTCCGACTGCGGGACCGCCTGAGAACAGGATAACCCAAGTGTGATGACTGCAGCAGGGTAACACGATGAACATCCACAGTCTGCATGTCCATTCTCTGAATGTACTTTCTGTTTCTCCCCATATTTAAAATACATGTTGTTAAGTGGAATGAAAACATTCCGAATTCCTTATAATGTGCAAGTAGCATGCAGAGTTTGGGTGTGTGTATGTGTGTGAATGTGCACCTATCCTGGGACAGATTGCAGTCCCATCCAATATAAATTCTCCTGTCTATGCCAGTTGTTAGCTGGGGTAGACATTGGTATACACCAATGTGTTTATCAATGTGGTAGGTACCCTGTGAATATGGCTAGGATAAAATGGTTATCAGGAAAAGAATGAACAACGCACTTTATGAGACTCAGGAATTCTGTGGGAAAGTAAAAAAGGTGTACTATACTATTTACTATTAGGATTAAGTGTGTGTGATCTTGTTAGAATATATTACACTGCTGGGGACCCACCCTCCTCCAAATAAAGTGTTATAGTCGACTTGAAATATTATTTTTTTAAAACAAGACTATAACAATTTTAACACTGACAAGTCAGACTGCCCACATTTGCACACAATGCGACACTTTACTACTAATTATAAATGTCTCTGAGTACTGGTTATTTGCTCCTTGCCATTGTTTTTGCCTTGAAGATATAATCTTCAACTGTGATACCAGAAAAAATTGCTGCGCTAAGTAGTTATGTGTTTTATGATGTGTTAATAACAAGAAAAAACAGAGTGCCAACCCCTACCTTAAATCCTTTGGAAAAGGTCAGTTTTTTAAGGTAATTTACAAAGTACACAAATCACTGTAGACGTCAGTTATGCTTGCCGTATTTGTTCACAGTTAATAGATACCTGATTAAGAATTAATGTACTCTAGTTTGACTGTAGGACAGTAATTCAGTGGGATGTAGCATAAACCTACCTACTCACAATGCAACAACACTTGCAAGCAATTTTGTATAATAAATGTTACTTCTGTTTAGGTGGCTTGTGTACATTAGCTCAAAGAATTTTCACATATTAAAGAAACTGTAACAAACAAAATCCTGTAGTGCCTTATTAAAGTGTGCACATCTTTAAGCTAATAAAAGGTTACATTTGCCACTTTCAGGATTCTTGCAAAGTATGTAATAATATGATTGCACATAAATTATATAGCATTTTCTTACACTAAATGTGATATTGTTACATGATTTAAAAGTATTTTAAAACATGAAAAAAATAGCCAAAACTCCTAGTAATGTGTTTTAAATGTTGATTTTTTAAATAAATTGCTATTATTATGGGCATTCAAACTGTAATGTACTAATGTGATACATTTTACCAAAAAGGATTATTATACATTAAAACTAATTTGCACACAAGCACACTGAACATTTCAAGCAAAGATTCACTTCAAGTAAGCAGTGTAACCCTAAAGACTACTAAGATGTCATGCTAGGCTCACTCCATTAAACACAAACTGCCAACATAAAATCACAGTGCCAAGAAGCAGAAACATTCATTAAAATGGTCTGTCCTCTCCCCAGCTGCACACATGCTGTAAATATTGTTTTGTGAAGATGAACTACATGTAAGACCTAGCCTGCTGACCAGAGCTCGTCTCCCAGAACCTCTGAATGTACACTCTGGTAGCTCTGAGCATTTAACTGACTATAGCCCTTGGACAAATTCTACTCTATGCCCTGCACAGTATAAATGCAGATAAGAACTGCACTGATCGGGGGCGGAGCCTAGATGGCCAACTGAGAGCAGTGAATTTTTAGAGCTCCATAAACTAGTATAATAATAGTAACATATGAAAATGTTATTATTTTCAAGTTTAAAATGCCAGAAGTCTATATAATCTACTAAACTACATAAATATCAAATTTGGATTGAGTCACTGAATATGAACAACTCAAGAATTTCTCATCCAGATGCTGCTTTGAAAAAACAACTGCAATTGAAGAACTGCACTGATCACAAAAATCGGAATGCACTGTAAAAATAACTCCTGTGATAGTTTTTTTTTCTTTTAATGTTATGTTTGTTTTAGAAAGTAAGCATGCAGGACACTCCAATGGCTGCTTTGTCTCTTTTTGAAACTGAAGTCCACTGACAAACCTGTCATTACATATGGCTCCATTGTTCTCCTATTCCTACAGTACTGGTAACAGGAGGTAAAGTTCTCTGCCTACAGCATTTGCACCATGGCTAAAGTTGAATGAGCAATGTTAAGCCAACATATTCTGTTTGTCAAGTTAAGGGAGCCACAGAGACTCAAAAAATAAATAGATCCTTGGAGCAAAATGTGGAGTCCTCTAATGGATTATTACAAACATAGAACATAACACCTGATGGACTTATGCATTTTATGTTAAGCAATTTTCTTTTGGACTTATTTTCAAATATTTTCAGTTTGCTAGATAATCTATTTTTGGAATCATTCATTTACTTACATATATACACATACATACATCTGCATTTGCTTGGAATATTATCATAAAATATGTAATACTCAATATATCACTCAATTGATAGTACTCCCCACTGTAGAGTTAGGTCCAGAAACATCTATCTCTCTTCAGCATCCACTTGTTGGGGGTCTGGAAAATCCCTGATTAGAAAATCTGCCAGGCTATTGTTCTGTCCTTGAATATAAGACTCTATTAAGAGTCAGTCCTAGTTTTTGATACAGCATTCAAATCTTTCTTCTGCAGCTGCACAAAATGTGGGACAGGGTACCCCCTTGCTTTTTTATGTACACATTACTGTGTTGTTGTATGTCCAAATCTGCAAGGTTCCTGGACTTTAATTCTGTTAAAAAGTGTTTATTTGCCATGTAAACTTCTAAAAGATCCTTCTGGTTTATAAGCAGTCATCTCTGGTGTCCAGATATCATGCATTTTCAAGGCACCTAGGTGCTCCCCCTAAGCTATATCTGGACTGTCTGTGGTGAAAGTCTTGTTAATTTTCTGGTAACGAGAAATTTGCCCCTGTTCTCTAATATGGTGTTTTTGCACTACAGCAGCTCCTTCTTTAGGAATGAAGGAGAGGTAATAGGGTATACAAGGGTTGAAAATGCTGTTCCTAAGCATTTTGGGGTACCATTGAAGTTTTCTTATGTTTAACTTTGCAAGTGGAATCCGTAGAATGCAGGATGCCATGCAATCCAAAATCCTAAGAAATTCCTTTGTTGAAACGTTTTGCTTTGGTAACAGTCTGGTCAGGAAAAGTTTGTGATTTTTGAAGTTTTAAGGTGGGGCCTACCTCCTGAAAGCAGTCTACATTGACCTGCAAGGTATCTAGGGCCTCTGCTGTGGATTTTCCCTGAATGAGACCATTGTCTAAGTTGGAGTAAATATGAACTCCCAGAGCTCTGCAATGTGCTATCAAAGGAGCTAAGCATTTTGTAAAGACTCTAGGAGCAGTGGATAGTCCAAATGGTAAAGCACAGAATTGGAAGTGAGAGCCTGCTGCTACAAACCTTAGGTATTTTCTGTGTCTATCTGCAATGGAGACATGGAGGTAAGCATCTTTTAGGTCTAGAGTGACCCTAGTGGCATCTTGGAAGATCATGAGAAGTAAGTTTTGCAAACTAAACATTTTGAGGTGTGGGGTATTGAGAAACTTGTTTAGCTTTGAGAGGTCCAAGATTGGCTTCCAGGTTCTCTCCTTTGTTTGGAACTAGAAAGTTCCTTGAGTAGAAGCCTTTTCCCCTCCTAACCAGGAACAGACTGAATGGGTCCTTGATAAAATTGTTCCCCAAGGATAGGTGTTAAGAGACTCTCTTGAGTTTTGACGCCTAAGAAGGGTGAGATTTTCCTGAATTGGATGCAACACCCCCTTTCTATGATGTTGAGGACCCACTGGCCCATAGTGACGGCTTTCCATTTATTTAGGAAGAAGGAAAGTGTTCCAGCCAGAGGTTTGGAGGAAAGGTTGGATAAGGCTATCTGGGGCAGGCATTAAAAATAATCACAGTTGGTCTCTCTGCTTTGTTGCCTCTTTTGAGCTCCCTGTTCTGTGCTGTTGTACTGTTTGCTATCTCCTGGACTGTTTGGGTCTTTCACATGATGAGGACTCTCCATGTCTTGTATTTTCCAGGAGGGGAAACACCAATGTTTTGAGGAATAATTCCTATGGTATCTTGATGATGGAGACATAAAATTCCTTGACAGTTTTTACTTGCATTCTTTTTTTATCCAGCATTTCAAAATCCTGCTCAGCTGGAGGGCTGTAAAGGAATTATTTGTCTAGCAAAGCAACCAGTAGATCAGGCATGACCTGATCTGACAGGGGGTGGGTCTTGAGCCATGAATGTCTGCAGGTGACAGAACCTGTAGAAGCTGCATCATAGCCACATTTCTGGGAGTCTCTGGAAATTTGTCAAGCTTCTCTTGCTGTGTCCTGAATTTCCATTGATAAGGCTCTATCCACAATACAGTCCACCTTAGATAGAATTTTTCTCTGTTGAGATTCAAGGTAGTTTAGCATTTGAAACTGACAAATCAATACTCTCATTGCAAGGGTAGCAGGTGTATAAGCTTTTTCCCAGATCTGTCTAATAGTCTACTTTCCCTATTATTAGGTAAAGGATGTCTTAGGAACACCTTTTGTGGATTCAGGAGAGACTACTGAGGGGTCAGCCTTGGGATTTTGTAAAAGTGCTTATGACATTCAACCACTCTGTAATACCTGGCTGGTTTCCTAGGAGCAGGTGGTAAAGAATCAGAATGCAAAGTAATGTCTTCAAAGACATCCTCCAGTACTATGTATACAGGAAGGATAGCCAGTGGCCTGGCAGAAGGCAAACTTATTAGTTCCCTATAATGGGTCTGATCTTGTAAGAACTGTTTGCTTTCCCATATGAAACTCCCATTCATTTATGAAGGGTATTCCTGAAAAAAGGTCATCTAGTGGGGGGACAGAACATAGGGTGTCATCAAAATCTGAATCTGGATAAGATGTCCTTCTATTCAATGTTGCATTATTCTTTATCTATGGGTTGTATTCTGCCCAACAACCCAACGTTCAGCCTATATACACAAGATTAAAGCCACTGCCTGTATGTGGGATATCGCAAGAAGGCACAAATAACATCGGCCATAAAGGGGATGTCCGCACGTACAATCTTCAGAACTTTTTCGCCGCCCTTTGGAAAGGTTGACTCGTATGTTCAGTCTGCTATTGGATATTGGTTGTTTCATCCTACAACTTCAGATAAGTACCCCGTAGGGGGTTTAATTTGTTGCTACTGCCTCTTGCTGTTGTTAATATCATCCAGGAAAGGCAAGTGTAGGTTTGGAAGGCAAATTCCACATGAGGATAGTCACGAGCATTGTTTGTTCTGTTTAGGGACTACTGATGACCACCACTCTTGTTTTATCTGCCAGGCTTTTGTACCTAAGACATTCTGTAGTTGCCTATCAGCTTTATACCTTTATTTAGAAAGCTAGAGACTCAAATGTCTGGCTATGGATGCAATGGTGGGTTCTGGGAGTTCTGAGCCATCTGTGAAGAGGAATGTCAGCAAAGCTATGCCCGAAACCACTTTAGTTACACCTACTATCTTCTGACATACCCCTTGAGGTTAGTGAAAACCAAGCGGTGCATTCAGAGGTAGGGTCTGCTTCTTCTGCAGGTACCACAGTGGGAGCTATCAGGAGTGGGGATTCGAGCACATCTGAAGTTATGTACATGTCCTGTTTGAACAACTTGGGGGAACCACGGCTTGTTACTTTGGAGAACTCAGCAATTGTTCCTGCCCCTCAGTCTAAGACTCAGACGTTAGGCCTATGTCTGCCCATTCTCCTCAACAGGAGAAGTATGCTAAAAACAAGCAAGAGATCAGGCATTATACTCCTTCTACACCTGTGTCAATTTGGGATGCTTTCTTGCAGAGTCTCATTAAGGCTTTTATGGCCTTGAGGCCTCCAGCTTTGGCTTCTCTTATTTCAGTGCCTGCTTTTTCCTCATTTTCTGTGTTGCTGTCAGGGTCTTCTTCTGTGCAGCCTGTGGAAAATCAGGTTCATGACTCTGATTCTGAGGGATCTTCTTCAAATGATGACTCTTTAGCATACTCCACCCAGACCCTTCCCCTCTGGAGTATGCTTCTCCAGAGGAAGAGTCTAATGAGGGGGATATCCCCATAGAAGAGCTTTCCTTTGAGAAACTATAAATTAAATCAGGGAATTCTTTAAGTGGCATTCTTCCCAAATTTTCAGAGGAACAAAAAAGATATTATGACCTTCTCTAGTTGGAGGCCCCTGCTTTTTCAGCAGTCCCTCCAGTACTCCCAGCTTTCTTTGATGCTTTTGCATCTGCCTCTAAAAACTAAGACTCCCAAGCTCCTGCCCCCAAAAGGTCTGATAATTGTTATAAGGTCCCTGAGGATTGTAGATTTCTTTTTAAATGCCCTTCAGCTGATTCAGCTGTGGTTTCCATTTCTTCTGACAAATCTTCTTGGCTATCTCCTTCTACAAAGTTGCTTCCTTCTGACAAGGAAAGTAAACTTTTGGAAAGGTTGGGTAAAAAAGTCTATACTTCTTCCACCTTGGCTATCAGAGCTATTAACTATGAGACACATATGTATAGGTACCACTTGGTTTTGCTTTCTCAAGCTTCCCAGGCCCTTTCCCAGTTACCTGACTCAGGGGTTAAGTCACTGACTCTTTCTCTTTTGTCTGCTTCCTCCCAGATAGCTAGACATTCAATAGAATGTAGTTATGATGCAGTAGAGGCTTCTTCCAGGGCAGCAGCTTCTGCTTCTCTTCTCAGGAGGCATTCCTGCCTACTTCTCCAGGAACTCCCTGATGACATTAAGGCCAAGTTGCTTGATGGCCCTTTGGACATTTCTGCCCTCTTTGGAAAAGCAGCTGCAGGCAGCTGCAAAACTCTTTAAACCTCTAAAGGAAAAAGGTAAAGAGCTCCAGGATTTGAAACACTTACTCATTTCTCCAGACCCTAAATTCCATAGGAAGTTCCTTGCCAAGACCCTCTTTGGCAGGAAACCTGCTCCTTCCTCCTCTTGTACTCCTTCTGCTACTAAGCACCTAAGACTTCCTGCAGACCCCCACAGTCTAAGGCTGCTGCTTCTGCTCCTTCTCCTCAGCAGACTTTTCAGCCCAGGCAAAGATATCTGTGACGTTCAGCTCCCTCTTCCAAGTCACACTCCCTTGTCTCTTCATCTTTCTCTTTCCCTCTCAGCTTAGATGGAAATCGCTCAGGATTCTTGGGTCAGTTCAATTATCCAAAAAGGATACTTTTATGACTTGGAAGACTCTTCCTCCCTTTCAGGGGATACCTTAGTTTCCCCCACAGTCAGTTGCATCTGCTTCCTCTGTTGCTTGCTCAACTTTCCAACCAAGGCACCATTCAGGCTGTTCCTCCAGACCAGCAAGGAAGGGGGTTTAATTCAGAATGTTTCTTGTCCCAAAAAAAGACAGACGTTTCCCTATTGAACACTTTCCTGGTGGTGCCTTCTTTCAAGATGCTATCTCTGCAATCTCTTCTTCCCTTGGTTATTCCTCAAGCCTTCCTAGCCTCTCTGGATATTAATGATGTTTTACTAGTATATCCCTATTCACCCACAATTCAGGAAGTTCTTGCATTTCTCAGTGGGTTCTTTGTACTTTCAGTTTCCTGCCTTGCCTTTTGTTCCTTCCAGTGCTCCCAGAGTATTCACAAAGTGCCAAGCCCCAGCCATGGTCTATCTGAGGTTGAAGGGGCTGCGAGTTTTCTCCTACTTGGATGATCTGCTCTTTCTGGCCAGCAGTCCAGACCTGTTACTCCAACATCTGGACCTAGCTCTTCCTTTTCTGCAGGGCCTAGGATTCTCAATAAATTTCAAAACATCAAGTCTAAGCCCAAGTCAGGATCTCATATTCATGGGGTGCAGGTTCCAGACAGACTTGATGATGGTTTTCCTCCCTTCAGAAAAAGCAATTTCTCTCATAGCATACATGGAGTCTCTTCTGCCCTTTTCTTCCATCACTTCCTTGGAGTTTCTGAGACTCCTTGGGTTCACGGCCTACACAATCCCCATGTTGCCACTTGCAAAATTACACATGAGAAAGTTCCAGTGGTTCCTAAAGACAGTTTTGTCCCAGCATGCTCATCCATTAGATGTCTTGATCACTCCTCTACCCTGCCTGAAAACAGAGCTACATTGGTGGATACAGCAACTCAGTCAGAGCCCTGGCTTACCACTTCAGGTACCTCAACCAGCTCAGAAGCTTTTCACAGATGCTTCAGAGTTAGGTTAGGGAACAACCTTTGCTTCCAGGAAGGTGCAGGGTTTTTGGTCCTCCTCTCAAAAGAGGAAGCACATCAACATCAGAGAGATGAGGACTCTGAGACTAGCCTTGCAGATGTTTCATCCTCTATTCTTGCCAAGACCCCTCAGGATTCTTACAGACAATGCCACTGTCCTTTGGTATATAAGCAAGCAGGGGAGCACAAAATCTTACCTTCTTTGTCATCTAGCCATCAAAGCATGGGAATTGGCTATTCAGTACAAAGTGACACTGCATGCTGTGTATCTCCCCTCTCCTCAGACTTTGGTGGCAGACACATTAAGCAGATCCATGACACAATCCCACAAGTGGCTGCTTCACAAGGATGTGTTTCTGGATCTAGCTCACTAGTAGGGTACTCCAGAATTGGACCTCTTTGCCTCCCCTTTGAACAGACAGCTTCCTCTTTTTTGTGCCAGGGTCCTTCACCCTCAGGCTTGGAAGGTGGATGCTCAATCCTTTTCATGAAAGGGGATATTTCTTTATGCATTCCCCCCTTCCCTATATTTCAGAAAGTCCTGTTGAAAATTCTACAGGAAAAAACAAAAACCTTGCTAGTGACTCCCTTTTGACCAAGACAGCACTGGTTCCCTCTATTTCTGCTATTAGCTAAGGGCCATTACTGCAAGTTACCTCATCAGGTGGAGCTACTCACTCATGACAAGGTGTCAACTCACCCACATCTGTCAACTCTGCAAATGACCTTGTGGGCAATGAACTTTTGACCCCTTTCAGGCACCTGTTTTCTAAGGACTTGCTTCTGGTTTTGCAGGAGGCCAGGAAACCCAATGCTAGAAAGTCTTACATTTCCAAGTGGAAAAGATTTTCTATTTGGTGCCAAAAAAAGAAAAGAGGATCCTTTCTTTGTGAATATTCCTTTAGTACTTTCTTACCATGCGAGTTGCTTAACAGTGGTCTTTCCTATTCCTCAGTCAAAGTCCACTGTTCTGCCTTGCCTGCTTGCTTGTCATTAACTCCCCCCTTAGCTTCCAGGATAGAGGTTAAGACTTTTCTTAAAGGCATCCTACATATGAAACCATCTAGGAAACTAATTCCTCCTCCTTGGGATATTAACTATGTGTTAGAGAAGCTTATTCAGGCACCTTTTGAGCCAGTGGCCTCTGCTTCTCTAAACTTTTGTACATGGAAGACAGTACTCCTAGTAGCCTTAACCTCTGCTAGAAGGGTCTCTGAAATTCAGGCATTGATGGCTTCTCCCCCCTTTTTGGTTTTCCACAAGGATAGAGTATCTTTCAGAACTAATCCATCCTTTATGCCTAAAGTGGTTAATGAGCTGTCTCTTAATCAGTCTATCCATCCGCCTACTTTCTTCCCTTCACCTCAATCCCCTACTGACAGGATTCTGCATTCCATTGATGTACATAGACAACTCAGATTTTATCTTGACAAACCTAAGTCTATTACAAAGTCTGATCAACTGTTTGTGTCCTTTCATCCCAGAGCTTTGGGTTTACCTGTTTCCAAACAAACTATCTCTACATGGCTCTCTAAGGCTATTGTCTTTTGTTATGATTTTCATGAAAAATCCTTATCATCTTCTGTTAAGGCCCATTACACCAGATCAGTTGCTTCCTCAGAGGCTTTCTTTAAAGGCCTGGATGCTCACTCCATTTGGAAGCTGCCATCTGTTCATCTGTTTATACAGGTTTCATATGAAACCTTCATCCTAGGTGACGTAAACATTAAATGGGCCACCATTAACTCTCAATCCCCTACCCAAACATTCAATCTCTTTAACTTCACATAGCTAATAATCTCCCCCACCAGGCCAAACAAAGAAGGAACCTCCGGCTCCATCACTGACTGAATCTTAAGTGTCTCATCCAAATCTAATCTCAAATTCCGGAATCCTTCCTGACCCCCTCAGTGACCATCTACCAGCCTTTGCTGACTAGTACCTCTCCCTCTTCATAAACAACATCACTACAGTCAAACCCGCGACCTGTCCAACTTCAACTCAAACATTTTCAGACTGCCTAAAACTAGCTGACTGGACACCTTTAAGAAGTCTGCCCCTTGACAATGCCATCAACTACTTTAATGAAACTTTTCTGTGCCTATGCAATAACCTTGCTCCTCTCAGGACCAAAAGAGTTAAAGCTATAACTTCTCCCTGGCTATTTAAGGAAACTAAACAGATTGTACTCCTAAGAGACAAAAAGTGGAAACAATACCAAAGAAATAAGCAATCTAATACCCTACTAGAATTTAACAACTTCGCAACTCCATAAAAAAACTAATTACCAGAGACAGCAAAACATATCACTCTAAGCTTCAATCTGAACATACTAACAACCCTAGAAAATTCTGGAATACTATCCTCATCCCTCCTTCACCTGGCAGTAAAGACAACCCATGCCCAAACCCTAACTGCTCTCCCCAAGAAACAGCCTCTCTATTTAACACCTTCTTTGTGGAATGTATAGACAAACTTGCTGCCAGCTTCCCCAGCTCCCCTACAATATCTCCCCCTCCTTCCCATACCTTCCCCTTCTGATCTCAAAATACATACCCCTTCCTTCAGCCTCAATCCTGTGCCCACACACACAATAAAAAAACTCCTCTTCCGATTGAAACCATGCTCCAAAGCACCAGACAATTTACCTGCATCCTTCCTCAAACTATCTGCCAGCAGCATAGCCTTCCCTGTCTCCATCATACTAAATAGGTCCATCCAAGAATCTTATGTTCCCTCACTTTGGAGACAAGCATTCATCATGACACTCTATGAAGGTAGTAAAAACACTGACACCACTAATTTCCATCCTACTGCCATACTTTCCCCACTCTGAAAAGTCCTGGAAATATGTATTCACTCACAACTAATGCTTTATCTAAAACAAATCAACCTCCTAACCCCAACGCAACATGGAATCCGTCCTGGCCACAGTATCATCGCTGCACTCCTCTCCTTCCTCAAGTCAATTAACCATGTTCGTGACTCCAGCAAATTCATATCAACCCTGTTCCTAGACCTTTCCAAAGCCTTCAACACCGTCTCCCACCGTATACTCCTATCACAACTCTCCTTCCTCAGTCTCTCTCCTTCCACCATAGCTTGGTTCATCAGCTACCTCTCCAAAAAACAACAAGTTGTTAAATGGAAACATTCCACCTCTTACTTTCTATACACCCCTACTGGGGTACCCCAAGGTTCTGTCCTTGGCCCCTTACTTTTCAATTTATTCCTCAACAACTTTCACCACTCCATCTCTAATTCTACACTAATCCAGTATGCAGATGATTCAACAATCATCTGTTCAGATGACACCCCTTCTGACCTTCTGCAGATAACCCAGTCAGCTTTCTCAAATACTGAAACCTGGATGCAAAACAAACAATCACCTATCCCTTAATGCCAATAAAACCAAATTAATGATTTTTCCCCATCTAAACACTCCCCCATTGATAAAAACTCCTTCAAGATCATAAGCCAGAATAACACCCCATTGAAATTGTTCCTCACACCAAACTGCTCTGCGTCATTATTGACGAACATCTAAAATTCAATATCCACATCCAAACTAACATCAAAAAACTCCACCAAAATTAGGACTCCTATATAGGCAAAACCATTATCTCACCTCCTCCACCAGAAAAACCATTGCCTCCACATACCTTCTCCCCTCCCTAATGTATGGCACGCCTCTGTTCTTGAATCTTCAGCTCAGCCTTCAAACTAAATTAGAAACATGCTACAATAAAATCTGCAAATTCACCACCAACTCTAGGAACTCATCACATCACTGCATCTCCCTCCACTCACACAAATGGCTCAAGCTTATTAACTATCTGAACCTCCTTAAACTCACCACTGCCCATAAGCTCATATTTAACCCATCCTCCTGTCCCTCTCTCTCCACCTCCTTAACTGCCTACATTCCTAATCACACACTTAGGTCAGAAAATAAGAACTTGCTCAAAATCTACAAACCTTTATGGCCACCTGGACACTCTCTTCTATTCTGCACCTTAGCTAAACCATGGAACTCTCTTTCTCCCTCCTTAGAAATACTCAGAACCCCTCTAACTTTAAATCCCTCCTCCATTCCTACCTTTCTTCAAAGTGGGAATGGCCTTGCTCCTTCCCCACATAGGACCCTCCTATATTAAATCCCACCTTCTAACTCTGTGCATCCTCTCTGTACTCACATAATTTGCCCTCCTACTCCTCCTTAACCTCCAGATTTTACTAGTTTATTTCCAACAATTTCTCGTCCTCATTGCAATTTCACTGTTAATGACCCTTAGACTGTTCTGTTGCTAGACTTTACTACTATTATTGTGGAATGTAACATTTCAGTTGTAATTCACTGTTAATGACTCTGAGACTGTACAGCTACTAGATGTTATTATTAATGTAGAATGTAGAATTTTTTTTTACTGTAGAATGCTGCATAAAGTTGTAGGACTTCTTGGATTTGTATATGTATATGCTAATATGTTTGTCATTGTTACTGGAGCTTTTCTCCACAGGCCTCCACTAAAAATGGGCTCCTTTTAGGCCCAGTGGACTTCCCCACTCATCAAACTGAAATAAATAAATAAATACATTTAAAAAGCATTACAAGTTGGACACCATCTCCAGATCCAGGGCTAGGATTTGCCAGGGCAATTCTGCATGGGTTTGTGGAAAATGCTTCTTCTTAGTCTTCCTCTAGTCCATCCTCCCCCCAGGGTTCCCTTTGAGCTTTTGCACTCTGCCATATGTAAAGAATACTGCAACATTGAATAGAAGGACATAGAATAGTTGTGTAAAGTCTTACCATAACCATAGATGTCATTCTCTTCTATGTTGCAGTATTCTATCCCACCCATCTTCCCACTACAACTTGTTCTTTCCTAGGATGACTATCCTTTAGGCTCCCTTTGGATTTCCTTTCCTCATGGGGCTAACTTATTCTGAAGATTGTATGTGTGGACATCCCTTTTATGGCTGAAGTTATCTATGCCTTTGTGTGACTTCCCACCTACAGGCAGTGGTTTTAAGCTTTTGTATACAGGCCGTATGTTGGGTCGTTGGGTGGAATACAACCCATATGTAAAAAATACTGCAACACAGAAGAGAAGGACATCTTTGGTTATGGTAAGACTTTACATAACTATTCTTTTGTGATGGAAGGTGCCAGAATAGGAGAACTCCTTCTCATTTTCTGAGCTTAGAGAATCTGAATCTTCCTGAAAGACCATCTCCCTATTTCTTTAAGATAGGGAAGCTTCAGGTGCAGAAGTGTGAGAGGGCTCCCTGGATTTCATGAAGGCCATGAATTCCTACATTACTTTTAGGAGGTCTTGGGCTTCAGTCTGAGTAGAAGTGGCTCAGGGCAGAGGTGAAGAAAAAGAAATCTTTAGTTTCTGTTTAGGTTTCTCAACCCTGTTTAGAAGGGATGAGCTGAGGTTGCCATGGTTCTATTGTGACTACAGTTAAGGTTTTGAGAGCCGAGGCAGACAGGGTGTCTCCCTTAAGACCCACAACCTGAACATTTAAAGCTGAGGCCTGCTGAGTGACTTCAGACCCAAATGATGTCTGTGTTGCGGTAACACTTGTAGGTAGGCCGGAAACCACTGAGGCCTCCCAAGGGGTCATGCCAGAGTGTTTTGGCCTAGAAGTCACTGGGTCAGGGGGCTGCAAAAGCATCTCATCTGGGTCTTCAGTCAACTTAGGGACTACAGCCAGAGCTTTATCAGAAATGTCAAGAGTACTTGATTTTTTTTTTTTTTTGGTTTTCTTTTTACTTCAGAATGACACTAGCAGCCACTGTTTGTGAACACCCGGCTGTAGCCGTCGGTTACATAGTCACTGGTGGTCTGACCCCAAGGCCTCCAAATGGGCAGTTAATACCTACATTTGAAGTGTTTTCCTTGGAATTTAGCAATACTTTTGATGGTTTTTGCTCGGAATTTAGCAAAGTTGGGACGATTAGAGATTTGTTGACGTCCTAAGCAGAACAGATAGAATGAGTCAAAATCTTTATGCACATTTCCTTCCCACACTTCAAGATATTGCTAACCTTTCTAAACATTACATTAATAGAGGAAAATCCCTAATTGGGTACTTACCTGACTGGAAGAAAGGGATACTCTGGAAAATGAACTGACTAACAGACTGTGAGTGTTTTCAACACATGCAGCACATTGAATTGCATAGGTAGAAAGAACTGAAGATGGCACCAATGTATGCCCTTCTTAAACTCTGATGTCCAGACATCAGTCTTCGGATGTCCCGTCAACTAGGAATGATGCAAAGACTCTGGAAGTCAGGATAGTCACAGGCTTCTGCATGGCAGGAAGACCCAATCATCAGTACTGCAACACTGACTATGAAGAACATATCTATTTATATTTACATTTACATTTACATTTACATTTATGTTTATATTTATATTTATATTTATACAGTAGCCTTAACTGCACAGCCTTAATGTACCTCTTTATATCAGACTACATCAGGCCTTCTTGTTCCATGCTAGAATCATCTTATCCCTCTTAATCCTAGGCCTCTTTCTTTCCCAAAAAAGTGCTTCAGTTCTTGATGTATTCTTCCCATATTTTATAATCCAAATGATGTAAATATGCCTTACCAACATACATATTTAAGGGGACCAAAATTATTTTCACTGCCTGTGTTTTACTCACCAGATTCATAATCAAGAATGTCCAGTCCCTTACCTTTTGGATTATTTTCTGCTTAGTTTCCCTTCATACTTCCTTTGCCATTGCTAACTCCTAAGTACTTCATTTTTAAGGCCCCCCCCCCCAAGGTACAGAAATTGCTGCACTATTATAACATACAGATATGACTTTTACTTTATATATCTATATTACAACTCAAAAACATTGAAACTGTCTCAAAATACTCAAGAGAGAAGATTTTTGGACCTACCTGGTCACTTACTGATGTTTTTTGGTTCTCTTATCATAAGGGTCAAACACAAGTCTTTTAGTGAGTCATTAAACTTCTCCTAGCTCCCCAAAGAGTCAGTCTCTTTAGTAAACCTGCTTTGAAAAGTACAAACTGGTAAAAAATGTTCCAAAGGAGTGCAGTTATGTGCTTTGTATACTAATGCCAGGCTGCATTGCCTACGCTCCTTAACTGCTCACATTCACTGTACCAGTATAACACTCTTGAATCTTCTTTGGACCTTCTTACTTTTAATACCTACCTCACATATAACTTATTTCAGATATTTAATGTCACTTGATCACATATCAATTACCTCACACATGCAATCACACAATTTATTTATTAATTGCCTTTTATTTACCAGGAAAGACCGACTGGGCACAAGTCCCATTTTCAGAGGAGGCCTGGGGAGAAAAGTTCACCAGACCTGGGGAGAAAACATTCACAGTTAAATTTCAGTGATCATAAATACTCTTTTAACTATTAAATCTTCAGTCATGTCTGTTGCTTTTTTACTGCACATTATTAAATATTCTCTGCATTGTTCAGTGCTGCTTGTGCTGGCTGACGGCATGATCAGATTGCACGTGCTCTGACAATTTCTAAGTTTTGTGCATTTATATACTTACATGCTATGCGGACA
This sequence comes from Protopterus annectens, assembly GCF_019279795.1. NCBI lineage: Eukaryota > Metazoa > Chordata > Ceratodontiformes > Protopteridae > Protopterus > Protopterus annectens. Next base: position 1,014,738,495 of record NC_056728.1, read on the forward strand.
AAAGCCTTTCGACTTTTGGTAGTGCCAGCTGAACTCCATGCTACACACTGACACCAGTAATCCTCAGGACCAAAGAGCTCTTCCACCTGCTGTCGAGATATCTCAATGCTCACCTCTCTGACGACAAGACCTGTCAAAATCGACATACAATCAATTAACATTCTATTGAAGCTCTTTCTGAAATGCATGCCCACTTTAACTGTACTTTAGTTTACCATTAGCATGCCAATAAACAGACTTAAATTCTGAAACATTTTTTTAAACATAAAATGCTTGCACTGACAGAGCACAAAAAGTCGTTATCCTAGAAACAGAAGACACTCATTTATAAAGACCTTGTAAATAAGCCAGTATGACACTGTATATAGTTTGTGCAGTTATGCTATGGAAAACGAATACTGCCCTTGAGTTTTCACTTCTCTGAGGTTATAGGAGGATTCAGTATCCGCACTTACATTATTCTAGTCTCGTTCACTTGGTTAGGTATCCTCCTGCAAGCTCAGCTGTACATTTGGGCTTGGTGACCAGGCAGCAGAATCACTGAAAACTGTAGGGTGCAGAACAAGCTCACATGCTCCCTGATGTACTAACTCTCTACCCTCTTCATTTATTTATGCATGTATGTATGCATGTACTTTTGTGGGTATGTTGCCTGGCTTGTCTGACAGATTATGGACAGTATGGATGAAAGCTTTGATATATTACCAGAGAAACTATCCTAAGCTTCTATATCCTGTAGGAACTATTTAAAATCTGCAGTACAGGTTCCAGTACAGTTCAGATATTGTTCCATAAATATGACTACGTTTGCCAATGTGTTTCACAGTACAAACACAAATCTGCTGCCTAGCAACATTCAATCAGTTGTATGCTACAATGTGGCTAAACTCTAAACACATTTTCACTGAGCTGAAAAAATTATCTTTAAAAACTGTTTGCAGAGTAAACTTGGGTAAGTGCTATAAAAAGAGCAACTGGGTAAGAGTAGTAAATCAAGATCACATGACCGTGCTGCGCTGCCAGAGTTTAACAGTGTGTCATAAATTTTGCTTACAGCAAAGATGAATGTGAAAGTTGTCATTGTACCATAGGCATGTGTATCTATCCGTCCATCTGTCTGTGCACCTATATGCATATGTACAGTATATATATATATATATATATATATATATATATATATATACATATACATACAGTATGTATCCATATTTTTATATATATATATATATATATATTATATACGCATACAGAAAACTATAGATACATCCATCTATACACACACACACACAATATATATATATTTATATATATACATATATATATATATATATATATATATATATATATATATATATATATACAGATGCGCACCACACACATATTTTTATTAACTGGTCAATGGACTGATGCAGTATGAATCTATTTCATATAAAGTAAATTGGTCAACATATAAACAGCATAACACATAGGAGTCACTACTGAAGAAAAACAACAAAGAAATAAAATAGAAAATAAGCTCTAACAGCTCTAACTAATAAGCTCTGCCTACTCTGCAAACAGTTTATCATGTGGTTGGCATAATGGTTAAGGTGTTCACCTTATAGACATAAGGTGCAGGATTTGATTCTAACATGGGGTAACTGGCTAGGCTTAAAATAGTCCATAAGGGCAGTTAGCCTAGTACTAATCTATGAACCTAAACAACAGATGCATTTTTACTGTATAATATGGTCATATGAATGTGATAATATGGCAATAACCCATGGCTGGGTATGGGTTATGCTGGATTTAACCACTGGGGGGACATACTGGTTAAGGAGTTTACCTCACAGACACAAGATACAAGGTTTGATTCTCACCTTTGAAAGGGAAATTGGCGAGGCTTAAAGTGACCAACAAGAGCAGTTAGCCTAGTATTATCTATGAACCTATGTTGGTGTGGTTTGATCATAAGAGTTAAGCCCGAGTGACCAAACAAAGCCAACCGTGTCCAGCATTACCCACACTCAGCCATGGGTTATTACTATTATAAAATGACATTACTTAAGGAAAAAGTTACTTAATTCTCTTAAATAATGTCTTTGTATAATGGTTCTGTGGTGTTCTTCCGCTTTCTTTAGATTTTCTGTTGCTTTTTTAATGTACTGCCCATGCATATGGGATTTATATTCCCACACTTAAGCAATACATCGGTTGTTTGCAAAGGAAGCAATGGATAAAGAAGATCTCCGTTGTTTCTTTATTTATTAAAAAAAAAAAAAAACGAAAAAGGAAAAAAGTTTGAAATCTGGGCAGTTCAGAAGTACGAGAGAGAGATGGGGCAGAAATGCAAGGAAAATCAGCTATGTTTCTTTAGTTTTTCATAACACCTGATTTTCTTGTATTTCTGCCCCATCTCTCTCTTGTACCTCTAAACTGTCCAGATTTCAGATTTTGTACTTCTCAACCTGGACTGTAGCATATATTAATAGAAGAAAGTTCAGGAGACCAGTCTTTTTTCTTTTGGTATATTCTGGACTTTACAACAGGCACTCTAGTTGTACTGATCAATCAGAGTGACCGTTTTTGAATGCTAATAGCCAGTCATTGTATAACATGGGATAATCCTTTCCACAAATCACACTCTAGCGTTTTTCTCAGAACATTTGACACACAGAGGCACACACCATAATAGAACTCACTGACAACATAAGCACACATAGCCCTTGAGGCAAACACTTCACTGCAACCCACAGAAAGAGCATTTCCTGCACATCAGGAAACAGCAATAAAAATTTAACAACTACAATGCCAAATAATATGTGAGTATATACTTTCCTGACTTACAGGGAATTCCAACAGCCAAGGCTGAAGGTAGAAGTTAACTGAAAGAGACTTGGTGGAAGGGTATTTGTGTTGCATCAAAAAAAATGCCCTCACAGATCAGCAGACATAGTACTCCTCGTTACATCTATCATCGAATACCGTACTTGATCCGGTCCTATTCTGACATGAGTATCAAGCAGTAAACCACCAGAGTAGAATGAGAGACACAAAATCCCGAGGACTGAGGTTTGCAAAACTGAATCCTAAAGTACAGATATACCAAAGAATGCCCATCTCCTGGATTTGTTGTTGCAGTTGAAGCAAAAATATTTTGTGACGGTAGATACTCGAGATTAGTTGCACTAAATAAAGTTTGTGCAACAGATTTAAGTTTTGAAACTGAGATCAGCCATCCCCCTTTGAAAGTGATCTTTGCAGCATTTTCTGATGAGTAGTGAGCCATCTGATAACACTGATGTCACAGATGATACTTCACATGAAGGATTTATTGGAAAACGCAAGCCATACCCTTACTGAAGCAAAGAAGTTAAGCATTCCTGAATGTAAGTACCCACTTCAGGAAAATCCTCAGCTAGATGTAAACATCCAGAGTACAGATGTCTCTCCCTCTACCCTGGCTGCTGCTCGAGAAAAGAAAAAGAAAAAGATGAATGTGCCGGTACATTCAGAAACCATTTTAAGAAGAAATGGAGATTAGCCAAAAGGGATACCTGACGCTTCTAAAAGGCCAAATAATATCCCCTACAAATGATTGTCTGCAGCTCTGGGACCTTGCAGGTTGGGGTGATGGTAACTAGAAAAAGCATTTTCTAACAAATTAATTTCAACTCCACTCAGCCAGCAGGTTTGAACAGTGCACTACTAATCATATTTGTCAAGACATTTAGGTCCAACCAAGCAGGGGTGTCATCTTTTCCCTTTGTTATTTGCTTTACATTTAGAGCCATTGGCAAAGAAAATAGGGGACTCGGAAATGCAAGGATATAATTGGTAATCAAGGAAAGTTGGCTTTATTTGCAGATGATATTATTTTGTACCTGATAAAAACCAGAAAAGGACATCTCAGTGTTGTGGGACAGTTTCAGACAGTTTCAAGTCATTTCAGGATAGAAAATTAATGAAGATAAAATGAAAACTACAGCCGTAAATTATGTATCTACAAATGAATTGCTTCAGCAATACCCATATTTATGGCCACACGATAAGATTAATTATTTGGGAGTACAGATTAAAAAGGACTCTGTTATGGCAGCTAAGAATATGTGGTAAGAGACTAAACAAAACAAAAGGGAATACAAAAACTGAGACACTGGAAACTCATTTTTATAAATCTGGAAAGTAAGACAGAAGCAGTGAAAATGTTTTCAGTCCATTTAGTTTTACATACAGGTCATGCGTATTTTTATCAGCCAATACTTAATAAATAGTTGAAAGAATTTATCTTGGAGGGAAAAGGGGCAAGGGTTAAAAGAGGTGATAAGTTGACATTTCCAGCAGAACAAGGTGATTTAAAATTGGTAACCATTTAAAATGTCAGGACTGTATCCCAAATTACTGAGACTAAATGTCCAAATGATCGGACTAACATATACCAAGTCCAAGATGCCATTTCTTGGAATATTCCCTTTTCTCTAAGGTATGGCAGTCTGGGAGTTGGTATATATAAGTTAAGGGGGTGTGGTGGGCTTTCCCGCCCCCCATAGCAGAATGAAGGGGAGCTTGCATCCCTGTAAAAAGAAGTTTAAAGGAGAAGAGCGATTTTCGATATTCACTCTTCTCATGTATTTTCGGTCTTTTTTTTTTTTTTTGGCTTGACGGCATTTGGCATTTCGAGTGTTGACATTCCAATAGGAAGCTTTTTGGATTATATGATTTTAAGGGATATTTTACAGCTACGCAATTAAGGCTCGTATACATATCACAAGCAGAAAGTTATAATTCAAAATGGAGGGAGATGATGATGAAGCAGTACAGAAATTCAAGAAATAAGGAAAGAGTGGGATATTGTATGCAGATCCCTAAGGAGAACAACAGCAGCCATAAAAAGCATTACATTCATAAAGCAGCTGAAACTATTGTTAGACCTAACTAAGCCAACATGAGAATGGACAAAGGTGATTCTGCTGGTAGAAATGACTTCAAGCAGAGGGTACAGACAATAGGCCCAAGGAGGCTGGAATTTACTGGAGACAAACTGGCAAGGTATTGGGAAAAAAATAACTAGGCAGGGAAAGGTAACATCATGAGATGAGGTCAAGAAGACATTTGGACTATAGGCTACAGACTTGCTTCCCTATCAAGGGTTGATATCATAGTACAGGCAAAGAGAAAGGGATAGAGGAATCATATGTGAAAGACTTCTCTGGTACAGTTTTTAGTTGAATCCAGAGCAGAAGCTGCTGTTAAAAGGGATATTTAGTAGGGCATATAAAATATTGCATGATAACAATAGGAATCAATCAGAGGAGGTTAGAAAAAATTGGGAAGAGAGACTGGACAAGTAATTTACAAGGTAACAATAGGAGAACATATGTGTGACTCCCAAATATGGAACAAAGTTTAGAAGATTTATTATTTTTGCTTCTATGGTTTGCATAGGTATTTTTATATCCCAAGAAGACTTCAAAAAAGCTTTTCCTCACATGGATGGCAAATATTGAATGTGTGATGAGGAAGAAAGAGATAACTGGGAACCTGTGTTTTGGGAGTTTAATGATTTGGCAGATTTTAAAAATTCCCTACTAAGTGCCCTTTCAGAAGTATTGGTTGACTAAATGGGTGCAACTAAGGAAATTATTTTTTGAGCTGGGATACAGGATCTGCTCAACTTGGGCAGTGCTGACTACATCACCACCAAAAACAGACAACGGTTTCCATTGATGCCTGCCAAGTTCTTCACAGCAGCCTCTGTCAGTTGCAAAACATCAACAGGGTCTTGTGTGTTTAAATGATCTATATCATTAGGCAGGTCTTAAGCTAGATTTGTTTTTTTTTATCCCAGCTATGGTAGATACACAGGCATGAATCAGTAATGTTTCCCATACTACCAGTGACCTGAGGACATGAATCATACCCTTCTTGGCCACTAGGGGTAAGCAATAATTAGTTCTGATCATTTTTTTCTTGGTCAATGCAACAACGAACAGGATCAGTGACAACAGCAGGAAGCAGTACAGGAACCTCCCACACTACAAAATGGAGAATGTAGCTACTGCCACTACACCTTGACTAATGGAGAGAGGGGAACACATTCTACTTAGTGGCAAAAGATCAGTCTCCAGAATGATGAAATATGGCTTGTGAACTGACAGCTCCAGAAAAAGACTATAGTAGTTGCTCACAAAGTCCAGCATTTCATTGCCTTTACCTAGGACATTAACTGCTGAGAAAGTGATGCTTCTACTTTTGGCAAATTGCTAGGTGCACATTATCTCCCTGTATATAGGGTACAAATGTGCCCTTTCTTGTTTAGGTACCGCACAATTGATTGGTTTTCCACTGTCTGAGGAATAGCTCAGGAAAAAGAAGCTATGTCTTCAATACCTTCAGGGTCAAGAAGACTGCTTGAGGTTCTAACTAGCTGATTTGTAAAACCCATTTTGTGTGTGTGTGTGTGTGTGTGTGTGTGCGTGCGTGCGTGTGTGTGTGTGTGTGTGTGTGTGTGTGTGTGTGTGTGTGTGTGTGTGTGTGTGTGCGTGTGTGTGTGCGTGTGTGTGTGTGTGTGTGCGTGTGTGTGTGTGTGTGTGTGTGTGGGGTTATCACCCTTGAACAGGAGAGTCGAGCTCACTACACTGCCAGAGAAGCCGTCACTATGTCCTGTGATACATTTGGCTGTAGGAAAGGAAAGCTGACAAATAAGTTATGGGGAGTCTTCACCATTTCAAGATCTTGTGCAGGGGATGGCAACAGGAGAAAATCAGTAAGCCTGTAATAGTTGTCAGTCTGTAACTCCTCACAGCCCATTGCAAAGTATACAATCTCACTTGTGGAAATGAATAAAAAACTCTATGGTGGCCACCAGGCCAAGAAGACACAGCAGAATCTGTACATGTCTCTGCACTGCACACTCACCATGACTTCCTGGGTCTTCTCCAGGTTTAAGAACAACTAGTAAAGACTAGGAAAGCAATAATTTGTGCAACAGTTAGAGAAAACAACACAAAGCTTACGGTTACCCCTACTGACTACAACCATCAGAGTCCCAGTGCAGGAACAGTATTAGTGGAAACCTTTATAGTGCCTATTAGAAGCCAATTATCCATGTAAGGGATTTTTTTAGAGTTTCTTCTCCTCATGGCTTTGGCCACCTCTTTAGATTAGAAATAAACTAAGAGTTGAGTAAAAGTGAAACAGAAATGATAGAAGTGATGTCCATCACAGCAAACTAGGGGAACCACTTGTGTGATGTGCAAACAGTGATCATTATGACCACAGAAGCCACCCAAGAGCCCTACAACCACAGAGACAGCAGAACATGTCAGTCATCATCCAGAACTAGACATACCAGATGTGTAGACTGAATTAGTGAATTCCAGATTGTGACAGAAGACACATGTGCTCACTAGAACCAGGAACATGCATGAGTGGAACTCCCCACCCTAATCTGAATGAAGGACAGTCTCTACCATCTTTTACATTTCGAAAGTCTGTGCATTTTCCAAGATATCTGTTAGCATCACTTAAGTCTCTCAGTACATATCTTTCTGGCAGAGAACTTGGAAGCCCTAAAACTGTCTAATGTGAACATAAACAGAATCCACTGGTCTTTGGTGCATGAAGGTACTGCAAGTTATGACATACTTAAGAAACCCACCCAACCACATTAGCCTCTGCTGACTGTAGCTGGACCACTGGATTTATATTACTGAGTGACTCAGCCAGCAAAAGAAGGAATTAAGGCAAAGCGATTCTTGACCTCCTTCTTTGAATGAAGATGATGATGCTTCTTCCTTTTTTGGGGATTGACTGGTCTTGAAGAAGAAGATGGTGGAAGTTCAGGAGGATCATAAATGTCCTTCACAGTGCTCTGGGCCTGCTGCTGCCTTTGGTAGTCTTCCAACAGAGTTTTGTGATGCCTGGCGATACACTAACTCATCCTAGAACTGGGTACCCAGAATGTTCTTTCTGATCACCTTCTTGAGAGAACATAGTTTCAGCCACAGCATCCTGAAGCCCTTGGCACTCACTTCAGAACAATCATAACAACAGGACATGTTTTCTAAGTGTCAGATCCCACAGCTGCAGCTCAAGTTCCCATGAGACAACAAACATTTGCTTGATGTCCAGGCCTTAAGCCATAAGCCTTTGTAGATGATGACCTGGAGGCACCCCTTCCCCACTTATGTATGATCCAGTAGACTATGTCAGGTGTGGGGATACTCAAGGACCGGACACCTCACTACCAATTGCCCCTAACCCAAGACCAGTTGAATCAGGGACAACATCTTAGGAACAAGCTGATTAGTGTCATGGCCACACAACCAGCAAGAAACTGGGAGATGTTAACACCCCATAATACACACCTGAAGGGAGGGAGCCAGGGATGCACCTCCTCCAGGCACTTTAACATTTGCTGAGGCAAATGAATGGTGTAGGTTCTATATCCTTCATTTATCAAGGAGGTGCTCAGCACCTGCAGGACCCAGAAGGTCATTCTTACAATGGGCTAACCTTCTGAGGATTGTTTTCTATTCTGTACGCTGAGCTTCAGTCATTATGACAGTGCTCTAACCACAACATGGGGCTGCAAGTAGCACTACCATGAAAATCCCAAGTAAGAAAGTCTCAACCACCTTTACCTACTGACTGGCAAGGCAGAGCAGGAGTTTCTTCCTTCAGTATCTCTGGAACTGCTGGGGACATAACATCAGTGCATCAAATCACACTTTTCCTCACGACAGTAAGTACAATATCAGTGAGGGTCTTGGATAGTAATTTAATAGACACATGGACACAAATTGTGTTTGAATCTAGGCAACAACGAAGGGAATTTTTCACTATATGCCAGGATTAAGATCAGAATTGTATGATTGGCAGAAAATGACTGGCAAGCTCAGGGCAAGGAATGCTTATCTACCCAGTGTGACACATCACAGCATGCACAAGCAATAACTGTGTATTCCCTGAGTGCAGAACTGTTAGGTAAAAAACAATTGTGAATGATGAAGAGAATTAACCCTCTCTCAGGACCCTCTTGTAGTCATTATAACAATAGTAAAACATAGTCATTTTAATAGTATCTAATTAAAAATAAAGCAAATACAGTTTCTAAAATTCTGAAATCAGTATATGCAAGGCAAGGCAGCTTATGGAAAGCAACCAAGTACAGCTACACAAAAACAAATGCAATTAAATTAAAAGTAGAAAAATATTGAAAAAAAACTCAAATTTTACTTAATAACAAATGCGACAAAAGATAGGCACACATCTTAAAGTGTCCTTTTCACTTCTTTAACTTTTAATACTTTTCATATTTCAAAGCTCTGACAAGGGCATTCCTTTTTTCATTATTAAGAAAATTTCACAAATGTCCTTTCTTGTTCTCCTTCCCTAAAATTTATCCAAATGCTCCACCTAATGATTTTGTGTTCCTGAACTAGTGTCCCTCCGTAGCTATTCCTCCTGACCATGTAATTTTTCTTAACCCCTCTGCCTTACCAACCTTACTAATAGTAGCCTAGATGACATTTCTTTTTCCAGCAGTAAGCAATGTTTACTGAAACTGCAAGCAGAAGCAATTTCACAGACATCTGCAATGAACCAAGGTCAGAACTTCACTTATATTTCAAATAACTGTAACTTGGTTTAGTAGATATCACATTTGGGGAAGTGTAAGTCATTTCTCATAACTCTACTTAAAATATTTATATTGGCAATGAGTCAATAAAAAAACTCATTTGCTGGGGAGTCCAAACGGCGACAGCAGCCAGTACTGTATTTTAAATTGATTTATTGTTTGAAGTGCAATCAATCCAGTTCAAGACAGACATACAAAATCAGGCAATTAACTAACAATTCTCTACATTATTTTTATTGCCAAGCATAATGAATGTGCGGTGCCTTCCACTTATGTTGCCCTAAGTGAACGCATGATGTGTATCCAATCTAGACGCCACTATTAAAACTGTTGCAATCAATGTACCAACAGGCCTGTACAATTCTCCCAAGCTTTATTAAACATTAAAACAAAGATGATTAATACACAGATCCCAGACTCTCTGCTTCACCCAAAGCTCCATCGTCTTTTTAGAGGCGTGCTGTGTCCTGCATTCCACATGGATTTTAAACTGACAGCAGCTTCTTGAAAGCTGCTGTTTTCATCCTGCAAATTATAAGGCAGGCCTTGAAAACCAAGTACATTCCTTTAAGTTTTACCTTTGCATAGATACTCTATTCTGAGATCTGCCTGCTAATTAAGGTTTGACTGTTACTGTTTTATCCATCTGTTGTACTTTAAAGCAGTTATTGTGTTGTCTAAACACTCAGATTAACACCTGCTTTATGCAGACTGCCTACAGATTAAAGAGCAAAACAAAACAAAAAAGTCATGCTCATTGTAAGGCATCCTGAGAAGAATGCACATTTTCCTCATAAAATGTCTGTACTCATTGCATACAGTTAAATAAATTTTGCTGAAAATCATTTAGAAAAATGGACTTTCTCTTAATCCACAGCCACTTTATATTATGGAAAACAGAATCTGAACCCAGCATATCTAGTCATTCAGGGTAATGTGTCTAGGCAGTCTCCTAAAGACTAAGTGATACTAAATATACGTTTCAGTGGTCCCGATTTTCAGAGATGTCCCTGATTTTGCCTCAGACTTTTGATGTTCTCCTCATGAAGTCTTTGACTTTGTGAAAGAATAGTGAGGGATTCAGTCATTGTACACCAGACATTCTAGGTTCCAGATTTCTAATTCTTTACAAAATGTGTATTAATACAAATACTCTCATTCTGTGAACTTTGCGAGATAAGAGTGTCCGTAATTAAATATGACCTCTTAATTTGAGCCTTTTCCTCCTGTTTGTTTTTGGTTTTAACCTTGATTCTAGAGATTAGAGGTTGAACCTATGAGAATTGTCTCTTAAAAATGTTTTTTCTCATCAAATATAACATGGTAAAATTGCTAGAAAACATTCTTTTTAGGAAGTCTGTAAAACACGCAGTAACCCTGAGAAACAACAAACCACACACACACACACACACACACACACACACACACACACACACACACACACACACACACACACACACACACACACACACACATACATACACATGCACATGCACACATGTTTATGCACACTCATTTAATGCTACTTAAAGCTGTAATCAAATGTTAGCATGGAAAAAAGGAACCGAACTATCGGTTTATGCAACAGCATAGACATACTTAAAATATAATAATCTTTAAAAAAATAATGATACAAAGTACTGGGATCACCATCAGTGTTATGGTGCAGATAAAACTGTCAGTGGTTTAGAGGTTTAATGATCTGTTTCCTGTGGCTAAGTAGTTCAAGGTTTGATTCCCTCTGCCTGCATTGCCTAATTGTGTGACTCTGAGCAAGCCACTTAACCAGACACTGCTCCCAGGCTTTTTGAAAAAGATCCATGGAGAGCAGTCCTCTATCCTGTAAAACAAATGCAAATAAAATAAAAAGGGCAACACAACTCTGTGAAGCTTTGACTTATGATACCCTGCCGACACTCTGGTTTCCAGCAAGATGTTGAAATGCACATTGTTAGAAAGGGATTATGCGGGTCATAGCTCTCACCCTTCCCGCTCCAAAATGTAGAACACTATCTTTCGTAATGTGCAACATTTACTAACTTCTGACTGACATCTTCAACTAGGAACCTCACAGTATGGTCAACACGCATTACATTTTACTTTTATTTATTATTTATTTATTTATTTATTTATTTGCAGTTGGTTTACCAGGATAGTCCATTGGGCCAAAAGAACCCGTTTTCAATGGAGTCGTGGGGAGAAAAGCTCCAATACAGACAAAAATTAGGTACATACAAAACAACTACAATAATAATTATACAGGTTAAGAGATAAAACATTTAAAACATTTAAAACATATAAGCACAAAGTTCAAAAAACATTTAAAAAAAGTATTTAAAAAGTATTACACTCTGATGAGGAAATATGTCAGGTAAATAAGTTGAAAACAGTAAGAGATATGCATTTGGAGAAGTTGTTCAGAAGAAAACATAAAATTGCATTATAAAGTAAATATTCTGAGGGAACATAAGCTTTGATCGGTAGAGTTATGTATCATAAGTAAGAGGGAGGGTGTGATGTCGTAAGTTTATGAGGGGAGGGAGCAAGAACAATCCCATTGGGACCTTAGATATGTATGAAGAGATTTTTTGAACATTTACTGGTTAGTGGTGGTACGAATAGATGGTGGAAGTGAGTTCCAGAGACGGGCAAGGTTAAAAGATAGTAAGTGTTTACCTGGGGGATGACATGGTTTATGTACTTCTAGTAGGTTTTGATTGTTGGACCTTAGGATTCTATTTGGTCGGTGCATTTTGAAGGCAGAAGACAGGGAGGGACAAAGAGAAGGGCTAAGAATGAGCTTGTGAGCAAAAGTCAGCTGTATATATATGAGTTGATTTGATAATTCGAGCCAATTTAATTTTTGAAGAGAGGAACAATGGTGAGTGGTGGACCTATGGCTGTTAGCGAATTTGGCAATTTTATTATAGCAGGAGGAAAGCTGCTTTTTTAGACAGGTCTGGAGGTTAGTCAGTAATGGGGCCCCATAGAGAAGGGAGGGGATGAGAAAAGAGAAAGCGAGTGTGATTTTGGAGGAGCTTGTAAGGTATTGGTTCTGACAGTAAAGCATTAAAACATTCTTTTCATGAATTAGTATGACTTTGTATTACTTACCATAGATATCAGTTAAAAAATGTTTAACAGTGAATGTGTGACTGATCCTTTCTTTCAGTGTGGAACAATGAGGATTGTGGGACTTTTTAAAGCTCAGCAATAGGGATGTTACTTGCAAATAGGTACATTTGAGGGGTATGATTCCAGTCGCAACATCAGTCTCAGAATCAGGATACTGGAATAAGTAATCTCAGCTAAATTCACAATTTTGCTCACTTGAGAATAGTGCACCATATCTCAGGTATGAGGAAGTACTACATACTCTCTGTCTCCTCCCCTAACCTCCTGGTTCTGTACTGAAGGTGGGAGCCGGAAGCCCAGTACCACATCCTGTAAGGCAGGAAAATAAGCCTCTGCAAGAGAACATCATGTCATTTTACATTCTGAAAGGACCTTGGTGCTATGCAGCAAAGGTGTACCTATGTCACTTAAAATAATACTAAGATGAGACATCCCGGATGTACACCCTGTAAAGATGGGAAAGAGATCCTATGCAGGGTTACATTACATTATTACACACTGCAAGTACCCACGTGTTGGCAGCAGAAATGTTCCTATGGTATTAGAAAGGTAAACAACATTGGACTCACAGGAATACCCTGCAGGAAGGGATATGGACACAGTAAAAGTGTATATCGTGTCACACTGCAAGGACCCTAGAACCATGCAGCAAATGGCTGTCTGAGACACCCAAAAGGTCACTAAGGAAACCCAGTACAAGATGGGAAAAGAATCATCATCATGGTAGGAAATTTCATACTGTTCCCTGTGAACCTAACATTGCTTACGTTCACAGGCACATCCTCCTCTATCCACCAGAATTCTACTCCACACACACACACACACACACACACACACACACACACACACACACACACACACACACACACACACACACACACACACACATCCATATCCACACACTTACACACCCATTACCACACACATAATAACACAAGCATACACACACACACACACACACACACACACACACACACACACACACACACACACACACAAACACACACACACAAACACATAACCACCCACACACACACACACAAACACATAACCCCCTCCCCACACACACACACACACACACACACACACACACACACACACACACACACATGCACACATACACATACACACCCATATCCACACACTTATTCACCCATACTCTCCCACACATAGACACTAAGATGCACACACATATACACCGAACCCCCACACACAAACACACACACACACATCCACACATGCCCATACGCACATACACACACGCACGCACGCACACACACACACACACACACACACACACACACACACACACACACACACACACACACACACACACACACACACACACACACACACACACACACACACACACACACATATACAAATAACACATAGCACTATGCATAGGATAAAATCTGCTAACACATCAGGTAAAGCTACTGGCTTCATTAGAGCTACAGACATTGGATGCAAGGTTTAGCTGAGCTCCAGAGATTAAGAAAGTACAGCTGTGTACACTTACCATAAATGTAGATGTTCGAGTGTATTCACTGTTGCACTCCTCTAACATATGGGTTATCTGGCTCCCAGTAGCCCTCAGTCCACCCGAATACCAGAGTCTTGGTATATGACGTCGGCTGCCGTCAGTTGTAAACTGATGTCAGAACGCCAGGTATAAAGGGAGGCGGCCAATGCCATTTCCTCAGTTTTTCTTGCCTTAACTGTCAGGAACCCCCAAAAGAAGGCCAAACCAGGAAGGGAACACCCTGGAAAAAAGCCATCCAAAAAAATAACATAAGTAGTCTGTGTCTTAGGAAAAAAAAAGGGGGGGGGGAAATGGTGGGTGGGAAACCAGGACTGCAACAGTGAATACAGTCGAACATCTACATTTATGGTAAGTGAACACAACTGTAATATGTTCTTCATGTTTCACTGTTGCATTCCTAACATATGGATTGATCCCCAAAGCCCAGGAAGGGAACAAAAGGGTGGAGGAAGAATTACAGATTAAGGATTTGTAAGGAGGCCTTGCAAAACTGCATAGGCAAAACCAGCCCTAGACTTAGAAAAGATAGGTTGTAATGCGTTGTGAAAGTATGGACAGAAGACCAAGTGGCTGCTTCTAGAATGTCCTTAGTAGGCACACCGCTCAAAAAAGCTGCAGAGGTAGAGGCTGCTCTAGTAGAATGGGTCCTAATACCCTGGGAGGAACCTTTCCATGCTGCAGGTAAAAAAACGAATAAATGAACAATCCATTTGAAGATGGTTTGTTTGGAAATAGCTTTACCCTGAGCCACAGGAGCAAAACTAACCAACAACTGCTGAGACTTCCAAAAGGGTTTAGTCCTATTTAAGTAAAATCTCAACTGTCTGTGCACATCAAGAGAGTGCAGAATCCTTTCCCCTTTATTCTGGGGGTTATTGAAGAATGTAGGCAGATGAATAGACTGGTTAAGTGTCAGACTGGAGACCACCTTATTCATAAAAGAGGGATTAGTGCTCGGAGAAACCCAGTCTGTATGAAATATAATGATAGGTTCTACTGCCATTAAGGCTTGCAGCTCTGAAACCCTTCTGGCGGAAGTAATAGCCAAAAGAAAGGCAGTCTTCCATGAAAGAAACTTTAAATCTGCAGAGACAGCAGGTTCAAAGGGAGGAAGAGTAAGCTTCTCCAGGACAAAATTAAGATCCCAAGCAGGAGTAGGAGCTCTTCTGGGAGGTCTTGGTTGCTCGAAAGAACAATGAGCAGAAATTGCTGAAGCATTAATCTTAATTTAAGAAAAGGAAAGTCTACCATTAAGCAAACCTGCTAGATAATCAAGAATGAGGGAAAAAGACGGTTGAGAAGAGTCTTCTCCTTTAGCCTGCATCCAAGAGAAAAATCTCTTCCATTTATCTGGATAGGATTTTCTGGTGCTAGGCCTCCTGGCCTCATGAAGAACTTCAAACACTTGCTGGGAAAGATTTAAAGTATTATCCAGGCAGTTAAATGCAGAGTTTGAAGATGAGGATGAAGAAACTTTTCCCCTTCCTGAACCAACAGATCTGGTACCAGGGGAAGATGCCAAGGCTGAGCTTAGGAAAGGCTGTGAAGAAGGGGGATATCAATGCTGCCTGGGCCAATCGGGTGCTATAAGAACAGCCTTTGGTTTTTCGTCCCTTATCTTTATCAGCACTTTGGGAAGAAGATGCAGAGGAGGGAAGCCATAGTTTGAGAGTTGTGTCCATGGGAAGGACAAAGCGTCCACTCTCCATGCTTTGTTGTGAAACTCCCTGGTGCAGAAAGTTGGAAGGAGATGACTGGTGAGCGAGGAAAACAGATCCACTTGAGGAGTGCCCCAATGCTGATAGATGCGATGGAAAATGATCTTGTTCAGTTGCCACTCATGAGGATCCAGAACATGTCTGCTCAATTGATCCACCAAGGAGTTTAGCCTCCCTGGAAGACACTGGGTTATGAGATGTATGCCCATGGAAGCTGCTAAGGACCATAGTTTCATGCTGTGTCTGCACAAAGGGTAAGAGTGAACCCCCCCCCCCTGCTTGTTGATGTACCACATGACTGTGGTATTGTCTGTTCTGATCAGAAGAGTCCCAGGGTAGAGTAGGTCTTTGAAAGCCAGCAAGGCCTGCTGCACTGCCATCAATTCTTTTAAGTTTATGTGCAGATGAATCTGTTGGGTGCTCCAAGTCTCCTGTATGCCCCTGCCTTCCAGATGTGCCCCCCCATGCGTAATCTGAGGCGTCTGCGGTGAGAGTCTGGCTGGCAGGTGGTTGGTGGAAAGGCAGACCCTTGTTCTGAGAACAGGCTGTCGCCCACCAGAGAAACTCCATTTGTAGACAGAGAATAAGGGGAAGAATCAAGTCTAAGTCCTGTGTGTGTTGACACCAAAGGTTCTTGAGGTACCACTGAAGTTTTCCCATATGCAGCTTTGCATATGGGATCATCAGGATACATGAAGCCATGAACCCCAGTGCTTGCAGGAATTGCCTTGCAGAGAGCTGGGTCATGCTTGCCAAGTTCTTGAAATAAGCCGACAGATCTTGTGTTTGTCTTGAGAGAGGAATAATATCTGGGTGGCTGTATTCAGACCCATTCCCAGGAAAACAATCTCCCTTGTAGGAACCAACTTTGACTTCTTTTTGAGAGTGTAACCCAAAGAAGTGAGAATGTTCTTTATGAAGTCCAAATCCTTTTTTAACTGTTCTGGGGAGTTTGCTTGAATGAGACATTCATCCAGGTAAGGATAAATTTGAATGTTCCTCTGCCTGCAAAAAGCAACAGCTGGTGCCAGGCACTTTATGAAAACTCTGGGAGCAGTAGATAAGCCAAAGGGCGGCGCAGGGAATTGGAAGTGTTGCTCCCCAGCCTTGAAACAAAGAAACTGCCTGCAACTTTCCCTTATTGGGATGTGCAGATAAGCCTCCTTGAGATCCAAAGTTACCAGCCATGAATCCTTGCCCAGCATTGGTAGTAACTATTGAAGAGTGAGCCTCTAAAATTTGGGAATCACCAGAAAAGTGTTTAGAACAGACAGATACAGAATAGGGTGCCAGGTGCCCCCCTTTATAGGTACCAGAAAAAGTCTTGAGTAAAAACCTAAACCTGCCTGATTTGCAGGAACTGGCTCTATAGTCCCCATAGTCAGTAGAGAAGAAATGTGATTCTCTACCTCTGCCCTGAGAGTTCTGGGTATGTCTGGGTAACCCTGTAGAACACGGAAGGTGTGAAAATAAAACTTGTAACCTTGGTTTACAATGTTGAGCACCCATTTGTCGTCTGTGATGGTTGACCATACCCCTACGAATCTGGATAACCTTCCCCCCAAAGAAAACCCTGGGCCCGCAGAGGTAGGCACAAGAAGGCCGGAGTCATTGAGAATGCTTGCTTTGGGAAGCTGGCTTAGAACTTCCCAATTTAGCAGCAGAAGGATGCCATTGTTTAGTCCTTTGAGGGGCAGAAGCCTGCCCTCTGGAAGATCTGAAACCTCTAGGCCTAGAGCGACCCTGCTTGGCAGGATCAGGGAAAGACCAGTTCTTAGAAGGATAATGCCTACTAAACCGAGGAGGCTGAACCTGAAGGAAATCTTTTACAGCTTGCATAGACTTCGCCTTATCCTCCAACTTTTTCAGTACCTCCTCAGCCTTGTTACCAAAAAGACTGTCGTTGTGCAAAGGAATATCCAGCAATTTAGATTTAACAGGTTCAGAAAGAGTTTGCCAGTGACTGCTGCTCTGCAGGAAGCCTTCAAGGTGTCAAAACCACAATGAAGAGAATGCTTATTAACCAGAGTGGCAGAATTTAGTAAATCTTGTAATTCTTTGTTCTCTGAAATGGAATGAATATCCCCAAGCTTAGCCTTAATAGCCTCCAAAGTATGCTGCTGATACTTAAGCATGTGAACAAGACAATTCACAGATCTAATGGCAAGAGTTGCAGGGGTATAAACCTTTTTACCCCACCTGTCCAAGGTCCTAGACACCTTATCAGAAGGTGCAGGGTTTTTAGCAATAGTAGCCTTAACACCCTTGGGACCTTGAGAAATAATCTCAGGATCAACAGTAGGATTTTGAAAAAGAAATTGATGAGAATCAGGAACCCTACAATACCTATCAGGCTTTCTGGGAGAAGGAGGAACAGAATTAGGAGTTAAAGAATTTTCCATGAAAACATCATCTACAACTTCCAAAACAGGAGGTATAGCCAGAGATGTATGCTGTGGCAAATCTAAAAATTCCTGGATTCTCTTCTTAAGACTGAGGGAAATCCTGACCTTCCCATTTAAAGTGCTCCCTAAGAGTATTCAAAGTTTCCCCAAAGGAAAAATCTTCTGGAGGGGAGGCAGAGGGGATAGAATCCTCAGCATCAGAATCCTCAAAGCCAGAAAAAAGTTGAGAATTTCCTTCCTCGCCAGCAGAAATACTGGAAACCTTATAATCTGATTCAGATAAAACATCAGGAGACAATTCCCTAACCCTCTTGGAAGGGGGGGGGGGTGAGAGCTCTTAATAAGGGTAAGAAGATCACCAGCCATCTTTACCAACTGAGACTGAGGCACAGGAGTGGAGGCCGATGCCTGCTTGTGGGTAGATTTGCGTCTAAAAGGTTTACTAGTAATCCGGAGGGACTCGGGAGGCCTAGCAAAGTACAGTTGTGTACACTTACCATAAATGTAGATGTTCGAGTGTATTCACTGTTGCAGTCATCACATTTGGGTTATCTGCTTGCAATAGCCCTCAGTCAGCCTGATTAACAAAGTCTTGGGTCCTGCGTCGGTTGCTGTCCCTTCTTCCGTGACGTCAGGTCGTCGGGGTATAAAACATGCAGCTGACCCCATTACATCAGTTTTTCTTGTCAGGTGCCCCACTAATGGGAAGGAGTTAAAACTATAAATATACAAGGATATACCTCCAACAAAAAAGCAAATATACCAAAAAGCTTTTGAACATAGTAAAGGAGAGTAGAGGTATAGCCAAAAGAAGTAAGGGGGCTGGAGGGAGGGTAACCAGGACTGCAACTGTGAATACACTCGAACATCTACATTTATGGTAAGTGTACACAGCTGTACTATGTTCTTCATGTTTCACTGTTGCAGTCATCACATTTGGGTAGATTCCCAAAGCTAAGGATGGGAGAAGGAATTTAGATAGCATTAGGACCAGCTATAAGGCCCTGCAAGACTGCAGTGACAAAGACAGCTCTGGATTTAGAGAAAATTGGCAGATGGTAATGCTTGGTGAAAGTATGTACAGAAATCCAGGTAGCAGCTTCTAGGATGCCCCAGGTAGGGTTGCCTCTCAGAAAGGCTGTAGAGGTAGATGCAGACCTGGTTGAATGGGGTCTGATCCCCTGTGGGATAGGTTTTCCATGGTGCTTGTAAGTGAAATGAATGCAATGGCCTATCCATTTGGAAATGGTTTGCTTTGAAAAAGCCTTCCCCTCTGCACCTGCAGCAAATGCCACCAGCAGTTGTTCAGATTTCCTTTGAGGTTTAGTCCTCTCCAAGTAGAATCTAAGTTGTCTGTGCACATCTAAGGAGTGCAGTATCCATTCCCCTTTGCTCTGTGGATTAGGAAAGAAGGTTGGCAAATTAATGGACTGATTAAGGGCCACATTGGATACCACCTTGGGCATGAAGGAGTGATTGGTCCTGAGGGATACCCTGTCTGCATGAAAGATGATGAAAGGCTCCACTGCCACAAGGGCCTATAATTCAGATACCCTTCTTGCTGAAGTGATTGCTAAAAGGAAAGCTGTTTTCCAAGAAAGGAATTTTAAGTCTTCAGTAGCAGCTGGCTCGAAAGGAGGAGGAGTGAGTTTCTCCAATACAAAGTTAAGGTCCCAGGCTGGAGTTGGAGCTCTCATGGGTGATCGTAAATTTTTGGTCCCTCTGAGAAACTGCTTGAGCAGTGGATGAGAGAAGAGGGGAGTTTCTGTGTTATAATGCGCTGATATGGCTGAGGCATACATTTTGATGGAGGGAAAGACAGGCCCTTGTGAAGCATCTCAGTTAAGTATTGTAAAATCTGAGGTAAATTGGGCACTGCTGTGCTCATCCCTTGAGCTTGGTTCCAGGCACAGAATCTTTTCCATTTTTCAGCATAAGATTTTCTAATACTAGGCCTCACCTCTAAAATGATATCCATCACTGGTTTACTGAGGGATGGTAAAGGAGAGATTAGGTAATTAGCCAGGCTGCTAAGTTCAGTGTTTGAAGCTGAGGGTGCAGAATCTGGTTCTTCTGCTGAGACAATAGGGTAGGAGTCTGAGGTAAGTGCCATGGGTTCAACAGTGACACAATGCACAAGAGAGGATACCAGTGTTGGCGTGGCCAGTCTGGTGCAATCAAAATCATCCTTGGTTTGTCTTGTTTGATCATTAGTAGTACTTTGGAGAGCAGAGGCAGAGGAGGAAAGGCATAAACTGATATGTTTTTCCAGCTGAAGGACAGAGCATCCACTTTCCAAGCTTGTTTGTGGGGAGTCCTTGTGCAAAATTTGTCCAATTGATAGTTCGGGAGGGAGGCAAACAGGTCTACAACTGGGCTCCCCTATTTGCTTGTCAACATGTTGAAAATCCTTGGTTCCAGTTTCCACTCGTGTGGGTCCATGAGGTTTCTGCTTAGTTTGTCTGCCAGTGTATTTAGTTTTCCTGGCAGGAATTGAGCTTGTAGATGCACTTGGTAGCTCAGGGCTGTGTTCCACAATGCCATGGCTAGTCTGCAGAGGGGGTAAGAACGTGTATCCCCCTGCTTGTTTATGTACCGCATAACAGTGGTGTTGTCTGTCGTTACCATTAATTGTCCTGGAAGAATGTGGTCCTCGAAGGCTGTCAGAGCATTCTGTACAGCTAACATTTCTTTTTGATTGATATGTAGGTGCATTTGACTTGGGTTCCACTTGCCCTGAATGCACTTCCCTGCCAGGTGAGCCTGCCATGCATAGTCTGATGCGTCTGTTGTTAGAGTTTGGGTGGCAGGGGGTAGTGTGAATGGTAGTCCCTTTTTTTGGTGGCAGGCCTCTGCCCACCAACGGAACTGTAGGCGTAGGCAAGGTATGATAGGAATCATTGCTTCTAGATCCTGGGAATGTTGACACCATAGGCTTTTTAGATACCATTGTAGTTTCCTCATATGCTGTCTTGCATGTGGAATTAGAAGAACACAGGAGGCCATGAACCCCAAGGCTTGTAGTATTTGCCTTGCAGATAGCAGGGTTTTTGTGGCCATTTGTTTGAAGTAGGTTGTCAAATGAATTTGTTTCTCTGGCGTGAGGAAAGCCATCTGGAAAGTTGTATTCAAGCTTGTAACCAGGAGTATAACTTGTTGGCAGGGCACCAGGTGTGACTTCTTTTCATTTATGGTGTACCCCAGACAAGTTAGCACCCTTTGTACAAAGGCCAGATGACTCAAAAGTATGTCCTGGCTTTCTGCCTGAATTAGACAATCGTCCAGGTATGGGTATATTTGAATATTTCTTTGCCTGCAGAATGCAATGACTGGAGCTAGGCACTTTGTGAATACCCTGGGTGCAGTAGATATGCCAAAGGGCAGTGTTGAGAACTGGCAGTGCATGTAACCTGCTTTGAAGCACAGGTATCTTCTGCAAGAGTCCCTGATTGGGATGTGCAGGTATGCTTACATTAAATCTAGCGTTGCCAACCAGGCGTCTTTGCCTAGCATAGGGAGCAACTGGTGAAGAGTCAGCATCTTGAATATTGGAATCACCAAAAAGGTGTTTAGAGTAGGCAGGTCCAGGATAGAATGCCATGAATTGTCTTTTCTGGGTACCAGGAAAGGTCTCGAGTAGAAACCTTGTCCCTTTTCCTTTTCTGGTACCAATTGAACAGCCCCCATGCTTAAGAGAGAAAGTACTTGCTTTTGGGCCTCTGACCACTGATTTAAGGGTAGATCTGGCCAGCCGCTTGGTGTTGGTAACATGTGGAAGTGAAATCTGTATCCCTGGGACACTATATTTAAAACCCATTTGTCCTGGGTAATGAGTTCCCAGTTCTTTGCATGAAGAGCAATCTTTCCCCCCAAAGGACCAGTCAGTTGAGAAGTGCATGGAAGTTTTAAAAAGAAGTCATTGAGACATTTTACCATAGGGGGGAGTTTTATTACTCACAGATTTGGAAGTGGAGGCCCCCCACTGCTTAGTCCTGTGTGTACCCTGGGACTGAAGCCTGGGAGCTCTGCTGGATCTGGGTTTGGATTGAGAAGGTCTGGAAGAGACAAGAAAGGACCAATTCTTGGAAGGCCAGTGCCTACTAAACCTTGGAGGTTGTACTTGTAAAAAATCTTTAACAGTTTGCATAGATTTAGCTTTTTCCTCCATATTTTTAAGAACGTCTTCTGCTTTGTTGCCAAACATGCGGTCCTGGTTTAAGGGAGCATCCAGTAGTTTTCGCTTTAACATGATCTGGCAAGGATTGCTCCTTAAGCCAAGCATGCCTTCTAAGTACAGACCCAGTTACAGTAGCCCTGCAAGATGCCGCTAGTGAATCAAAACCACATTGCAAAGTATGTTTTCCAACTTGGTCAGCTGAATGCAGTAAATCCTGTAAATCCTTATTTTCAGCACAATCGGGAATCAACATAATTTTCTGTTTAAGCAATCCAATAATATGCTGCTGATACTTGGCAGTTTAAGGCCCTAATATCCAAAGTTGCAGAAGTGTATACCTTCTTACCCCATCTATCCAGCGCCCTGGAGTCTCTATCAGAGGGGGTAGGATTTTTGGCAGTAGTAACTTTAATGCCCTTGAGTCCCTGTGAAATGGTCTCAGGATCCACAGTAGGATTTTTAAAAAGGAACTTGTGAGAGTCAGGGACCCTGTAATATCTATCAGGTTTTCTGGGAGCAGGAGGTAAAGAGTCAGGGGCCAAGCTAGATTCCAAAAAGACAACATCAACAATGTCTAGTACAGGAGGTATGGGTAAAGGCCTGTGCTCGGCCAGGAGTAAGAAATCCCTAAGCCTCTTTTTAGAATCAGAGAAATCCTGACTTTCCCAATGAAAATGCTCCCAGAGAGTATGCAAGGTTTCTCCATAAGAGAAATCCTCTGGGGGGAAGCAGAGGGAATAAGAGTCCTCAGCATCAGAATCCTCATAGGTAGATAAGGGTAAATCCTGGTCATCAGAGGAAACAGAAAATTCAGAATCCTGGTCAGAAGTATCATAAGCAAACTCAGTCCTAGGTCTCTTAGAGGGCAAGGCTGGCTTCCCCTGATTAAAGTAATAAGGTCTTCAGCCATTCTTATCATTTGTTTTTTAGGCATAGAGGCCTGACCATGCGGTCTGGGCTTCAGTTTTCTAGGCATGGTTCTAGTTTTAGGCCTTGAAGAAGAAGATGGCGTCGGTTTAATACGCAAGTCAGTAGGCCTGAATACACCCTCAGAAGCCAGTGCCTGCACAGCGGCTCTGGACCCATCCAAGGTAGAGACATCCGCAGGTTCCACAGTTGAAGCATCTTGTGGCATACCGGACTCTGAATGGGTTTCAGTAGAGGCCTGCAAATCTGAAGTAGCGGGTATAAGGGGCTGCAATGGCGCCTCACTGAGTACCGGTGAACTGGCGACTGGCTTAGGAGAAGCATCGTCGGCAGCTTTGGACCTAGGCGGCCTGTCTCTGTCTTTGTCTTTGTGCTTTTTCAGAATGTCGGTAGACAGATGGCTTACTGTGGACATATCAGGATAATTGAACCAAACACCAAAATATTTAGAAGCGAAAATATACCAACGATGGATAGTTTGTGGTTTAAATAAGGCACAAAACCGTGGTCAGGGCCTAAGGAATTCAGTACGAATGAAAATCTTTATGAGGTATTTGCTTTCCACAAGTAATGCAATTATTTACTTTTACTGACATTTGTTTAGAGCAAGAAAAATTTTTCCCAACAGGGTACTTAGCTTTTAGTTGAAGACTTCGGTTCTGAAACTCGAAAATGAAAATTTCAGGAGTCGACCGACTGGTACTTGCAAACTGCCTCTACTTCGGGCACCGCACCGCAAGAAAGACTGATGTAATGGTGTCGGCTGCATGTTTTATACCCCTGACGACCTGACGTCATGGAAGAAGGGGCAGCAACAGACACAGGACCCAAGACTTTGTTAATCAGGCCAACTGAGGGCTACTGCAAGAAGATAACCCAAATGTGATGACTGAAGCAGTGAAACACGAAGAACATCTGCAGAAGTCTGAGCTAAGGTAGTCGGTCTGGCTCTCGTCTCATGTTGAAGAGAAGAGGCGTCAGAAGCCGGTGCCTGCATAGTGGCTCTGGACCCATCTGAGACGGCGACAGGTGGAGAGTCTGAAGACAAGATAGCAGCCTGCGGCATGGAGGACTCCGTAAAGGTCTCGGTAGAGGGCTGTGGCTGAAATTCTGTGGACTGTAGGGACTGCGAAAGCACCTCACTAGCTACCGCTGGGCTGATGACTAATTTCACTGGCGCGTCATCAGCAGCTTTAACCCTAGGCCTTTCGCGGTCCTTGTCCTTGCATTTCCTAGGTATATCCGAAGTCAGGAGACGAGAAGGCGCCATACCGACGAACTTAGGCTAGACTCCGAAATGCTTATATAAAATCTTAGCTCTACGGCGTATGGTATTGAATGGTTGAAGGAAGCACAGAGATCACATTTAGGGACATCGTGCTCAAAGCCCAAACAAGTTATCCAACAGGAATGAGAATAACGATGCAAAATCTGTTTTCCTCAGGCAAGACAGTTATTAACATTTTCTGACATTCGTTAAAGCAAGAAAAGAGGCTCCCCAATGGGGTACTTATCTGAAGGCGCCTTCAACTTGGTAGTCGGAAAGCAGAAAGAAGGTAAACGGCCAACCAGAACTAGTGTGAATTGCATCTGCTTTGGGCTCCGTGGCAAGAAAGACTGCGGAAATGGCGTCGGCCGCTTTTCTTTATATCTGACATTCTGAGACCACTTTACAACCGACGGCAGCTAACGTCATATAGCAAGACTCTGGTATTCAGGCCGATTGAGGTCTACTGGGAGCCAGTTAATCCATATGTTAGGACTGCAACAGTGAAACATGAAGAACATCCACATTAGCCTAAGGCAATTCTTCAACAAACAACTGGAGAGAATACAGGAACTATCTTGGTCATGATTTAATTCCCCTGATTTAGACTCTGCCAGTGCAGAGACAGGACAAACATCTGCTGCTTTTGTCCACTCCTTGTTTTACTGTTTTATTCAGACAGCATTATTTTCTTGTATTTAATGGTCTGGCCTGTTTAGACTGTACCAGTTGAACAGTGCAAACAAGATTTATGGCTACCCCTTCCATATGCAATACTGAAGTGAAAGGTAGATAAGCAAATTCTGTAATATTGACTTCCAAGGCTGTGGTACTCTTTAGGGTAATGCTTCTCTATGTTGCCCCATTCCAGACATGTGTCTTAACACAATTATATAAACTTTAGCAAATTAAAGGTACTGTACATGAGCAGTCTATATAAAGGCCCCTGAAAACCATTGTTTTTTGAGTACAGCTAACTGGGTAGTTTACATTTGCTCAAACAATGTCAAAAGTAGTGGCATATTTGTGTACTGTTGTAATATGGTATAGTGGTAGGTTTGTGTACTGGTGTGACATGGAGTAGTGGTAAGTTTGTGTACTGGTGTAATATAGTGTAGTGGTAGGTTTGTGGACCAGTGTAATATGTTGTAGTGGTAGGTTTGTGGGATTGTGTACTGGTATAACATGGTGTAGTGGTATGTTTTTGTACTGGTGTAACATGGCGTAGTGGAAGGTTTGTGTGCTGGTGTAACATGTCATAGTGGTAGGTGTGTGTACACTGGTGTGTACTGGTGTAACATGGTGTAGTGGTAAGTTTGTGTACTGGTGTAATATGGTGTAGTGGTAGGATTGTGTGCTGGTGTAACATGGTGTAGTGGTATGTTTGTGTGCTGGTGTAATATGGTGTAGTGGTAAGTTTGTGTACTGGTGAAACATGGTGTAGTGGTATGTGTGTGCTGGTGTAATATGGTGTAATGGTAAGTTTGTGTACAGGTGCAATATGGTGTAGTGGTAAGTTTGTGTACTGGTGAAACATGGTGTAGTGGTATGTGTGTGCTGGTGTAATATGGTGTAATGGTAAGTTTGTGTACAGGTGCAATATGGTGTAGTGGTAAGTTTGTGTACTGGTGAAACATGGTGTAGTGGTATGTGTGTGCTGGTGTAATATGGTGTAATGGTAAGTTTGTGTACAGGTGCAATATGGTGTAGTGGTAGATTTGTGTACTGGTGAAACATGGTGCAGTGGTAAGCTTGTGTACTGGTGCAATATGGTTTAGTGGTAGGTTTGTGTACTGGTGCAACATGGTGTAGTGGTAAGTTTGCGTACTGGTGTAACATGGTGTAGTGGTAAGTTTGTGTACTCATGTAACATGGTGTAGTGGTAGGTTATTGTGCTGATGTAACATGGTGTTTGTGTAGCATTTCTGTAAGTTTGTGTAGCAGTGTAATATGGTTCAACCCACATGCTCATACCAGAAAACTGTACAGTTCACTTACTGAACTTAGCTCAAAACAAGTTACGGCCAGTATTACTGCTGGATTTGTAATTAGTCTGTGATACATCAGTTAGCTGTCTCCTCTGATGAACATCTGTATACCCTAAAATCTGCATGATGCAGAAATGCTGGAATATAGTTAGGCTGTCTCTCACACAGTTAAACTGTTCCTGTGCAGTAACACAGTAATATCTGCTAAACTTCAGGTGCACATAAAGTTGTTTAACTCAGTTATAATCTTCAAGATCCCATAAGATCCACTCACTAGTCCCTAGCTGCCATTATCTTATTCGGGCAATTAATCAACAAATTAGCAACAATTAACAGCTGTCATCCATATCTGTACATAATTAATTGTGCAGGCCTTCTCTTGCAGTACCCTATTGAAGCTACTTAAATCAATACCAGTAATGAAGTCTAAAACAAATATTCTTATCTACTGTGCAGCTGCCCTGCTACTTAAATGTGTACTTTACAGTACAAGTATCCAGAACTTACTATGTCTGTGCGTTTTTGGAGTTCATAACATGCCCAGTACTTAAGTTCACAGTCCTTTGCCTTTTACTGCTACCAATTTTTTCTCATGTTTTTGTCACTATTGCTTGCTGACCATTAGCCCTCTTGTATCCTGACTGGCTCTTTTTCATGCTCTGATGGACCAAAGACAGTTGCAGGAGTTTGCCATCCAGATAGCCATCATTTATTTTTTATTTTGGTTCTGGACCCTCCCCTGGCAGCTGATGTGCATGCTTACAGATGCAAAGGCTTGTCATGCCTCCCCCTGGAGATGTGTGCATTCCCACATATGGCCAATAAAAGATATTGCATGGACATAGCTTGCAGACCCAACACACACATCTCTGACCCATACACTGCATGTAATGCACCTCTGCCTTCACTAGATGGCAGCACTGCAACGGGCAAGGCTGTCTTCCTCTCTGTGTTAGGACAGGCAAGCCAGTATATGCTGCTCTCAGCTCCTTCAATATTCAGATCTCTAGTCACTCTCAAGACACCTTGGCTACAATTAGGGCTTTTCCCCTCTATTGACATCAGTTTAACTGAAATTCATCTGCAGTGTAACATTAAAAGCATTCTCTGTTGTATCATATCACTAAAAGCAGTTAGCATTCTTTTCCAGTAGAAGGCACAAGCCTGCACCAGCTGAATAACGCAGTACCGGCTTTACAGTCTCAGCAGTGAATTTATTTAAAAACACTCATAGAGTCACTATCTGATTGACACCACCCCTGGTAAATAATTCAGTTTAAAACAGTGTTATTATCTAACTGCCACCTTCCTTTGCAATTAATTCAGTTAAAAAAAAAACATAATACAAATTACTGCTATAGTTATTTAGAGCTTGCACTGTCTAATAACACTCTCAGCAATCAGTGAAAAAATATATTGCCCAAGATAAAAAGAGGATAAAGCTCTGTGGAAACTGTAGAATCAGCTCTCATGCCTCTCCCTTTCTGCCTTTAACAACTGATTGAAAGGTCTCAAGTTAACTGCAAACACGAAGCAAGCTCATTTACTGCGGTACCTAACTGCCATCCCTCTGCAGTATTGTCACACACCATTAGCTTTGTCAATTCACATATGTCAGATCATTGCATATCAATTAAATTATGTGGCTAACACACAGCTGTAATCTTTAGTCACATCATTTCCTACCAAGTCTGGACCACTCCAATTAAAAAACGGTAATAATAATAATAATGCAAATGTAACATAGGAACTACCGTGATACACAAAGTACAGTTGTGTACACTTACCATAAATGTAGATGTTCGAGTGTATTCACTGTTGCAGTCATCACACTCGGGTTATATGCTTGCAGGTACCCCTTAGTCGACCTGAATACCAGAATCTTAGGATTACTGCGTCGGATGCTGTCGCCTCTTCCATGACGACAGGTCGTCAGGGGTATAAAACAGGCAGCCGATGCCATTACATCTGTTTTTCTTGCCCCAAATGTCAGGAACCCCCCAAAAAGGAAGCTAGTATATGATGGGGAACACCACCAGTAAAAAGTAAATACCAATGCCATTAGGAATAGCCATAGAGAGGAGAGGTAGACAGAAAGAGAAAGCCATGGGGCTGGAGGGAGGGAAACCAGGACTGCAACAGTGAATACACTGGAACATCTACATTTATAGTAAGTGTACACAACTGTACTATGTTCTTCATGTTTCACTGTTGCAGTCATCACACTCGGGTTGATTCCCAAAGATGAGGAAGGGTGGAGGCAGTCAAGGAGTGTTAGGGCTGGCTAGCAGGCCTTGTAAGACTGCTGTAGCAAATCCAGCTCTGGATTTAGAAAAAATAGGTAAGTGGTAATGCTTGGTGAAGGTGTGTACAGAACTCCAGGTTGCAGCTTCCAGAATGTCACTGGTAGGGACTCCCCTGAGAAATGCTGTAGAGGTGGAAGTAGTCCTAGTGGAATGTGGTCTGATCCCCTGTGGGGTAGGTTTTCCATGGTGCATGTAGCAAAAATGGATGCAGTGTGCTATCCATTTGGAAATGGTTTGCTTTGAAATGGTCCTGCCCTCTGCCCTTGAAGCAAAGCTGACTAGCAGCTGGTCAGATTTTCTGAAAGGTTTAGTCCTGTCAAGGTAGAACCTGAGCTGTCTGTGCACGTCCAAGGAGTGCAGGATCCCTTCCCCTTTATTCTGAGGATTAGGGAAGAAGGTTTGCAAATGGATGGATTGGTTTAGTGCCACACTGGACACCACCTTAGACATAAAGGATGGGTTAGTCCTGAGGGAAACCCTGTCAGCATGGAAAATAATGAAGGGTTCCACAGCCATTAGTGCCTGTAACTCAGACACTCTTCTTGCTGAAGTTATGGCTACAAGCAAGGCTGTTTTCCAAGAGAGGAATTTTAACTCTGCTGAAGCAGCAGGTTCAAAAGGTGGAAGCGTGAACATTTCCAGTACAAAGTTAAGGTCACAGGCAGGGGTGGGTGCTCTCCTAGGGGGCCTTAAGTTGTTAGCCCCCGTCAGGAACTGTTTGATGAGAAGGTGAGAAAATAGAGGTGGCTCAGTATTATAATGAGCTGAGATGGCAGAGGCACGAATCTTAATGGAGGAGAAGGATAAGCCTCTGTGGAATAGCTCTGCTAGGTAATCCAAGATTAGAGATAAGGAGGGCAGTGCTGTGTCCTTTCCTTTAGACTGAATCCAAGAACAATACCTTTTCCACTTTTCTGCATAGGATTTCCTTGTACTGGGCCTTCTGGCTTCAAGGATGATGTCCAGCACCTGTTTGTTTAGGGTTGCTGGTGTAGTATTTAAAGAATAAGCCAGGCTGCAAGATTTAGGGTTTGCAATTGTGGATGCAAAATCTGTCCCTCCTGCTGAGAAAGCAGGGTTGGGGTCTGGTGTAGGTGCCAGGGTGGCACCATTGTCAGGCTGTGCAGGAGTGGGTACCAGTGCTGGCGTGGCCGGTCCAGGGCAATCAGAATTGTTCTCGGCCTGTCTTGTTTTATCTTGAGTAATACTGTTGAGAGAAGGGGCAGAGGGGGAAAGGCATAAATTGAGAGGTTTTCCCATTGAAAGGATAGGCATCCACCTTCCAGGCCCTGCTGTGAGGGTGGGTCTATATTAGATCATTGAAACGGCTCATTATCGAATGCCGTAATGTCGAACTGCAAAACCTGAACCCTAACAATATCAAAACCTCAAAACAGCAAATTTTTTCCCAGGTAAAAAGTTTCTTATTCTGTGAAACACACACACCACAAGCACACGAAAAAGCAGCAATCCACACACATACACTTAAAAGCTACATCTAACCCTAGACTACACTGCACATACACTACTATCTATCCACTTACCTTAACTCAGACCCTAACCCTAAGGTCCGTCTCTATCGCACACTCACCTCACCCGCGCCCTAACCCTAACTCACTTAACCCGCTCATAACCCCAAATTCTCACTATTGCACACTCACCTCATCCACGCCCTAACCCTAACTCACTTAACCCGCCCCAAACCCTAACGTCTCACAATCGCACACTTACCTGACACGCGCCCTAACCATAACTCACCCAACCCGTGCCCTAACCCGAACATCTGCACAATCACACACTTACCTTAACCCAACCTGTAACTTTCCACCACATCACTGAAAACAGCGAAGCCACAACAACGGCCAACCAAATTCTTTCCCTAGGAAAGAATTTGGATTTGTGCAGCTTTGCTGTTTTCAGCATTCGAGATATTGGGTTCGATATTAGATCATTCGAAATTCAGCCATTTCGATGATCTAATATAGACCCTGTGAGGGTTCCTGGTGCAGAATTTGCTTAGCGGGTGGTTGTAGGGGGAGGCAAAGAGATCCATCTCTGGGGTTCCCCTCTTCTGAATCAGAAGGTTGAAGGTGCTGAGCTCCAATTTCCACTCCTGTGGGTCTAGGAGATTTCTGTTCAAGTCATCTGCCAGTGAGTTTTGTTTGCCTGGCAGAAATTGAGCTTGTAGATGGACTTGGATGTCCAAGGCCATGATCCACAGGGCCAAGGCTAACCTGCAGAGTGGGTAAGAATGGGTTCCCCCCAGCTTGTTGATGTACCACATAACTGTGGTGTTCTCTGTTTTTATCAGCAGCTGTCCTGGCATGAGTAGGTATCTGAAAGCTGTCAGGGCATTCTATACAGCTAGCAGCTCTTTTTGGTTGATGTGCAGATTAATTTGACTTGGGCTCCAGTGGCCCTGAATACATTTGCCAGCCATGTGAGCCCTCCATGCATAGTCTGGTGTATCTGTGGTTAGGGTCTGGGTGGCATGGGATTGAGTGAAAGGCAGTCCCTTGTGGTTGCATGCTTCTGCCCACCAAAGGAACTCTGTCCTTAGACAATGTAGATAGGAATGACTGTTTCCAGGTCCTGAGAATGTTGGCACCAAAGAGTTTTTTAAGTACCACTGAAGTTTCCTCATATGCAGTCTTGCATATGGAAATAGCAGTATAAATGAGGCCATGAACCCTAGGGCTTGCAGTATTTTTCTTGCAGATAGCTTGGTTCTGGTGGCCATTTGTTTGAAGTAGTCTGTCAGATAGACCTGCTTTTCTGAAGTGAGGAATGCCATCTGGGAAGTTGTGTCCAAACTTACTCCCAGGAATCCAATTTCTGACGGGGTAACAGTTGTGATTTCCTTTCATTGATGGTGTACCCCAATGAAGTGAGAAGGTTTTTTTACAAATGCCAGGTGCTGAAGCAGCAATTCCTGACTGTCTGTCTGAATCAGGCAGACATCCAAGTACGGGTAAATTTGGATATTTGTCTGCCTGCAGTATGCAATGGCTGGAGCCAGGCATTTTGTGAATACCCTGGGCACAGCAGATAAGCCAAAGGGAAGTGCAGAGAACTGATAATGCATAGACCCTGCCCTGAAACGTAGATACTTCCTACATAATTCTCTTATGGGGATGTGCAGATAGGCTTCTTTTAAGTCTAGGGTGACTAACCAGGTATCCTTGGCTAACATAGGGGGATCTGTTGCAGGGTAACCATCTTGAATTTTGGTACCACCAGGAAGGTGTTGAGAATTGAAAGATCCAGGATTGGGTGCCAAGAGCCCTCTTTCCTGGGTACCAGGAAGAGTCTGGAGTAGAATCCTTGACCCCTCTGTTCTACTGGAACTACTGGAACAGGCTGAATAGCTCTGATATTGAGCCGGGAAAGTACTTGGTTTTGAGCCACTACCCTCTGGTTTGGAGGAAGGTCTGGAAACCCACTTGGGGTTGGTAGTAAATGAAAATAAAATTTCTACCTCTAGGATACAATGTTGAGGACTCATCGGTCCTGAGCGATGGACATCCAGTTTTTTTGCATGAAGGGCAAGTTTTCCTCCTAGGGGCACAAGCAATTGGCCAGGGCTGGGAAATAGAGTGAAGAAGTCATTGTGAGTTTTTTTCCATAAAGAGGTGGCTTACCACTCCCTGCTTTAGGGGTGGGGGCACTCCATTGCTTAGATCTCTGCATACTCTGAGACTGTAGTCTGGGTAGTCTTGTTTGGGAAGGCCTGGAGATGGCTGGAAAGGACCGGTGTTTTGAAGGGCAATGCCTACTGAATCTAAGGGGTTGCACTTGTAGGAATTCTTTTAACAGTCTGCACAGATTTAGCTTTTTCTTCCATCTTTTTAAGAACCTTTTCTGCTTTGTGCCAAACAAACAGTCCTTATTCAAAGGAGCATCTAGTAATTTAGATTTGACATGATCTGGCATGGTCTGCTCCTTCAGCCAAGCATGTCTTCTCAGTACAGAGCCAGTGACTGCTGCCCTGCAAGATGCTTCTAGGGCATCAAAGCCACACTGCAAAGTATGCTTACTAACTTGGTTTGCAGAGTGCATAAGCTCCTGCAATTCTTTATTTTCTGCACAATCTGGAAAAGTTACCACTTTTTGTTTAATAAGTTCCATAATATGTTGCTGGTACTTCAGCATGTGAAACTGGCAATTCAATGCCCTGATAGCAAGAGTTGCAGAGGTATATACCTTCTTACCCCATCTGTCCAGTGCTCTGAAATCCCTGTCTGAAGGGGTGGGAATTTTGGCTGTAGTAGCCTTAATACCTTTAGGCCCCTGGGAAATGATCTCTGGGTCAGCAGTAGGATTCTTGAAAAGAAACTTGTTGAGTGTCAGGTACTCTGTAGTACCAGTCTGGCTTCATAGGGGCAGGAGGTAAAGTGTCTGAAGTAAGACTGGATTCCATGAAAACATCATCTACAACATCCAAGACAGGGGTTATAGCTAAAGGCTTGTGTTGAGGCAATTCTAAAAATTCTCTGAGTCTCTTTTTGGACTGAGGATAGTCTTGGCATTCCCAATGGAAATCCTCTCTTAACATATACGAGGATTCATCAAAAGAAAAATCCTTTGGAGGGGAGGCAGAGGGAATGGATTCCTCTGCATCTGAATCCTCATAGGCAGATAAGGGCATGTCTTCATAATCAGAAAGGTCAGAGTCATCGGAATCCTGGTCTGTAGAACTTGAAGGGGTTAGATTCTTTGTCTCTTTGCAGGGGAAGGCTGCCGATAATCAGTGTAATAAGGTCTTCAGCCATTCTGAGCATTTGTTTTTGTGGCATGGGTGCCTGAGCATGTGCTTTGGTTGTCAATTTTCTAGGCATAGTGCGTACTTTGGGCCTAAGAAACTCTGTAGTTTTGGTTAAAAATGAAGTCATCGGTTTGTTTCAAACATTGGTAGAGTGAAAAACTGCCTCAGAAGCCGGTACCTGCACAGCGGCTCCGGACCCATACAAGGTAGAGACATCTGCTGGTTCCATAGTCAAAGAAGCATCTCGCGGCATACCGGACTCTGAATGGGCCTCAGCAGAGGCCTGCGAATCCACTGAAGTGAGTATCAGGGACTGCAAAGGTGCCTCACTGAGTACCGGAGGACTGGTGACTAGCTTAACGGAAGCGTCGTCGGCAGTTTTGGACCTATGCGGTCTGTCTCTGTTTTTATCCTTACGTTTTTTCGGAAGATCAGTAGTCGGATGACTTACCGAAGTCATTTCAGAATACGGAGATCGAGGGCAAAATAATTTAGCGACAAAGAGAGCCCAACAATGGATGGTTTGGGTGTTAAATAAGGCACAAAACTGACAGCGAGGGATGTCGTGGTCTGGGCCTAAACAGGTGACGCAGTAAGAATGAAAATCTCTGTGAGGCATTTGCTTTCCACAGACAAGACAATTGTTAACTTTTTCTGACATCGGTTAGAGCAAGAAAAAAGGATCCTCAACGTGGTACTTAGCTTTAGAAGACTTCAGGATTATTCAACTCGAAAATGAAAAATTCAGGTAGCGGCCAACCTGCACTTGTGAACTGCTTCTGCTTCGGGCTCCTCCTTAGCAAGAAAGACTGATGTAATGGTGTCAGCTGTCTGTTTTTATACCCCTGATGACCTAACATCAAGGAAGAAGCAACAGCATCCGATGCAGAAATACTAAGTCTCTAACATTCGGGCCGACGGAGGGCTACCTGCAGGCAGATAACCCCAAGTGTGATGACTGCAACAGTGAAACACGAAGAACATCTGACTGCCACATACAGTAGTACACCTGGGATGGAAGAAAAGAGGAAACGTTTCAGACCCACATATACTACCAATCAAGGAGGTCAATGCATTATATAGGTATGTGTTTTTGTTATGCCCTGGATGTAAGGAAGCAAGGGAAATTCCACACAAGAAAAGATGCACAAATGGAAGAGGGGGTGGGGGGACTGAATGCTGCAACACAGAAGAGAAGGACATCTAAGGTCATGGTAAGTTCTTACACAACTGTTCTATGTCCTTCTATTCTGATGTTGCAGTATTCGTAACAGTAGGGAGAGTACCAAAGCTTTAGCCAGGAGCCTGGTAGGCAGATTGGGAGGTAGGGTCAATGAGACCATGTAAAATTGACCTTGCAAACCCACCCCTGGCTCTAGAAATCAAGTCCAGTTTGTAATGCTTGGTAAAAGTATGTACAGAAGACCAATTGGCCACCTCCAAAATGGAAGCACAGTAAACCTCCCTAAAAAAGACTGTTGAAGAAGCAGCTTCCCTAGTAGAGTGAGCTCTCACATTGGAATTCAATTCCTTTCCTTGAAAGGAATAGCAAAAAGAGATTGCCTTAGAAATCTTTAGGTAATTGTCTGTTTTGACACTGCCTTTCCCAAGGCCCTAGGGTGAAAGGAGACAAAAAAATGGTCAGACTTTCTAATGGATTTGGTATTTGTCCAGGTAATACCTTAGTTGTCTATGAACATCACAGGAATGCAAAGTTCTTTCTGAGGAGTTTTGAGGTTGAGGGAAGAAAACAGGTAGATTAATGGTCTGATTCAAGGAGAGCTCATTAACCACTTTAGGCATGAAAGAAGAACTGGTCCTGAGGGAGACCCTGTCTCTGTGAAAGATAAGGTAAGGGGGGGTAGCCATAAGGGCTTGGAATTCTGTGGACATCCTGGCAGAGGTAAGGGCCACCAGCAGAACTGTTTTCCAAGTACATAGTTTAAGTGACGCTGAATGAGCTAGTTCAAATGGAGGCAGAGTGAGTTTTTCAAGGACAAAAATTAAGATCCCATGATGGAGGGATAGGTCTGTGAGGGGGGTCTGATATGAAGAACCCCCTTTAAGAAAAGTTTTACATCTAACCTGGATGCCAAAGGAAGTACCAAAGAAAGGCAGGTGGAGATGGCTGACAAATGCACTTTGTCTACACAAAAGAGTAGGTCAGTCCTGAATGTAGAACCTCACACAAGTGAGAAAGGACCATGGGTACTAGAACAAGAAAAGGGTCCTGTTTGTTCTTGAGACACCACCTGGAGAATCTTTTCCACTTTGATACATAATTTCTCCTGGTACTAGGTTTTCTGGCCTCCTGCAGGACATTGAGTATATCCTCTGAATACTTGTGTCTGAAGGGGATCAAAATTCTATCACCCATAGGGTCAGTTTGAGGTTGAGCTCCTGAGGGTGGATGAGAGACCCCCAGTCTTGTGTGAGTAGGTCAAATTGGTGAGGTAACCTGTGGTGGTTACCCTTGGGAAATAGGTGTAGTAGAGGCAAACAATGTTGATGTGGCCAAAAGGGGGTCACCAGCAGGATCTTTGGTTTGTCCCTCTGGAATTTCAGAAGGACTTTTTTAATCAGTGTGAAGGGGGGGGAGCATAAAGAGACATCCCTGCCCAAGAAAAAGAGAAGGTGTCCACCCTCCAAGCTTGTGGATGTAGGTTTCTTGTGCAAAATAGAGGCATCTGTCTGTTCTGGGAGAAAGGCAAACAGATCTGCCTGAGGAATACTCCACCTGTGAATAAAATCCAAAAACACCTCCCTGTGGAGCATCCATTCGTGAGATGGTGCTGATGTTCTGCTGAGGGTGTCTGCCATCACATTCTCTGCTGAAGGAATGTACACAGCTAGCAGGGTAAATGTGTAGCTTTGCTGCTAGGGTCCATATCTGAATTGCCAAGGTGCAAAGTGGATAGGACCTTGTCCCTCTCTGTTTGTTGATATACCACAGGACAGTCATATTGTCTGTAACTACCTTCAAGGTGCCTGGCAGAAGAATTTGTTGGAATGTTTGAAGTGTCAGGAGAAGGGCCCACAGTTCTTTGATATTGATGTGATCCTTTTATCTCTAGGTGTAGCACTCTCCTTGAACTTTGTTCTGGTTGTT
The DNA here is from genome assembly GCF_019279795.1 of Protopterus annectens. Taxonomy (NCBI): domain Eukaryota; kingdom Metazoa; phylum Chordata; order Ceratodontiformes; family Protopteridae; genus Protopterus; species Protopterus annectens. The sequence goes on from NC_056728.1 coordinate 1,014,775,460, forward strand.
GTTGACTTCCAGAACTGCTCCACAACCCAGATCTGATGCATCTGTGTAGAGGTGTTGTGAGGGTGGAAGAATCTGTAAGGGTATTCCCTGATTGAGGTTGATGGATGAAATCCACCTTTCCAGCTCTTTTTTCAAGCATGGGAGAAGAGGGAGGGAAACATCCAGAGGATGAGAGTGTTGGTTCCACAGATTCTTCAAGACCAACTGGAACTTTCTCATATGCAGATTTGCAAAGGGAATCATAGGAATTACGGAGGCCATGTGGCCTAGGACCCTCAGAAATTCCCTGTCTAAGATGGTCTGGAGGGAAAGAAGAGTTTGGAAGTAATGGGTGAGGGCTCCCATATTCTGGCAGGGGATGAAGGCTGCCATCATTTCTGTTCTTATTCTGCATCCTAAGAAGACAAGACCTTGGGTAGGTGTTATTTGAGATTTTTGTTGGTTCACTGTGAACCCTAGTTGATGGTAAAGGAAGTGGCAGTCCTGGAGAGGATTAACAGATTGTCTAGGTAGAGATATATCTGTATGCCCTGCATTCTGCTGTGGGCAATAACCAGAGCTAGACAATTTGTGAACACTCTTGGGGCTGCAGAGAGCCCAAATGGCAATGCAGAAAACTGAAAATGCAAGGAACCTACTGAAAAGTGTAGGAATTTCCTGTAGCTGGAGTGAATTGGGATATGAAGGTAGGCATCTTTCAGATCCAGGGATACCATGAAGGCTTGGTTGGGGATAAGGGGTAAGAGATGATGTAATGTGAACATCTTGAAGGTAGGCATTTTGAGAAACAGATTGAGGGTAGACAAATCCAGAAGTGGTCTCCAAGGACCATCTTTTCTGGGGACCAAAAACATCCTGGAGTAAAATTCCTTGTTTGTCTGATCTGGGGGGACTTCTTCTATAGTGCCCTGAGCCAGGAGCTGATCCAAACTTGGGGGGAAGAGGTGAAGCTGGCTTGAAGGTGCTTGAGGTGTCCCCTGGAAGGGAGGAACTGTCCACCAAATCATAAAATAACCTTTTTGGATGATGGAAAGGACCCGAGTCTCTGAGGTGATTTTTCCACCAGGAGGGTAGGGAAAAGGTGAGGTGGAAGTACAGGGGGATGGATGTGGGTAAGCACTTTTGAGTCACAGTGGAGGAGCTCTGTCAGGGTCAGGCTGCCTCCGAGAGGGAGTAGGGGTTGATGTGGAGGAGGGTCTAGGAGTGGTTTGCTTCCTAGAGTGGCTCCGTCCTTTAGACTGCAGAGCAGTAGAGTGAGAAGATTGCCTCCTTACAAAACTGGTCCTTTGTGGGTAGTTCCTGTGGTACCTAGGAATGGATGAGACTAGCAAATGTTTTAAATTTTGCAATTTCTTGCCCTTCTCTTGGAGAGATTTAAGGAGATCTCTTGAAGCAGTGCTAAAAAGGGCCTTATTATCAAGTGGTGCATCAAATAATTTGGCTTGTACATCCAGGGATAGGGGCTGGAGTCTCACCCAGGAGTACCATCTCAGGACAAAGTCAGATGCTGCAGATTTGGATGATGCTTCTACAGCATCACAACTACACTTGATGGAGTGCCTGGTCACCTAATAAGCAGTAGAGAGCAGAGAGCTGAGACTTAGCAGGAAAATCTGGCACATCTGACATTAATGCAGAGGCCTTGGACAGGGTATCTAGCGCAAACTTAGCCACGTGGGTTTGATAGTTAATAGCTCTAATGGCTATTGTGGAAGAAGTGTACATTTTCTTCTCCTGTCTATCCATGAATTTGCTATCTTTATCTGTAGGGAACAGAGACGAGGAAGGCAGCTAGCTGGATGATTTGTCTGCTAACACAGCAATGACGGGGTCTGCAGAGAGGTTCTTGAACAAGAACTGTGCATCCTGGGGGACCTTATGAAACCTACCATGACATTTAGATGCTGGGGGCTGAGAATCTGGTGTCTGAGATGCAGCCTGAAAGGGATCACGAAAGGCTGGAAGCAGAGGAGGGACTGCTGAATGAGAAGGTTGGTCCACCTGCAGGAGTTCAAAATACCTCTTTTTAGTCCCAGAAACATCAGAGACCTACCACTTAAAATGCTCTTTCATAAATGTAATGGTGTCCCCAAACAAGAACTCTTCCCTAGCAGAATCAGGACTAATGGTGTCCTCCTCCTCAGGAGTAGTAAAGTCCTTGGGGGACTCAATTTGGGAACAGCAAGTCAGGGATTCATCAGAAGAAGACAGTACTTCCTCTGACTCCTCTAAGGCCTGCACAGGTGGTAGGGTTGGTTGGGGCACCTGAGACTGCAGGGCCTGGAAGGCTCTGAATAAGTTCTGGGAAAACGCTTTCCATCCAGATGCTGGTTCTGTAACTCTGTGTTTTTCTTTTTGTTTCCTCTTAAGAGGAATAACAGTAGTAGTCTGTTTTGGAGCTGACATCAGGGTGGATGGTAAGGTGGTAGTAAGCCCCTCCGACGCTAAGAGGCATGGTTCCCCCTCACAATCAGGACCTGATGGCTGATCAACCTCAGTGGATGTACTCTGGATTTCAGCTGAACTGGCTTCCACAATGGTTCCCAGTTCCAGTGGTGAAACCGATGATGGGACCCTGGGCTAACATTTGCCTCGAGAATCTCACCGGACTCCTGAGTTGTAGCATGGGTGTTGGGCCTAACTTTTTAGGACTTCTTCCAAGGAGGCTCCTCAGAGGTACCTACCCCACCCTCCATACCTAATGCTAAATGTCAGAGCCTTTGGTTTTCTAAGTATAAGTTTAAAGCATTCAAGAGGCTACACAAAGTTTTAGGTACAAAGGACTGGCAGATATCACAAGACTTACAGTCGTGGCCTTCCCCTAAACAAAACAAACACTGGTCATGTGTGTACTTATGTGAAATTTGTCTTCCACAAACATACTTTCCCTTCCTAGCTGACATGTATGTCTGGAAAGCAAGAAGGAATATAATCAAAAAACCCAAAAGGGTACTTATCTGCAGTGGATAGCCAAAATCAAATGAGCAAATGGATTCCCAGAGCTGGTGATCAGAGGTTTGTAGAACACTGCGGCAGAAAAGTTCTGAGTTGGGTACATGCAGATGCCACTTTTATGGCTGACGTCAACTCATGGCTCTGACATGCAATGTTGCATGTACCACTTATCCTAAGACTTTGATATACTGGCCTGATGTCCAGTGCTGCAAGCAGCCACACCCTACTGTTATGAATAATGCCACATGAGAACAGAAGGACAGCATATAGGCATACCTATATACCGTATATGGAATACTTTACTTTGGTTGAACATACAAAAAGCTGGTACGTGTGACTGAACATTGTGCAAGATCATGGTACATTGAGGACCAGGGAATTTTGCTGTTTGCCCACTGTAGTGTGATTTCAGGTCAGAGTTGACACACACATACACACACACTCTCTCTCTATATATATATATATATATATATATATATATATATATATATATGTAGATACACATATGTATATGTTTAGCAGGGAGTGTCTGTGAGGGGAGTACACCTGTGCTTTTTTAAAAGTATTTTTCTTTTTTTTTTTCAATAACATTTTTTTTTGAGCATTTGTCCAAGACTAGATTAGGTTCAACATTTTGATTAGTTGACCAAGCAACACATATCCAAACACAGGTTTACCTGCACAAATGCGAAGCCCTGTTTTACAGCTCGCCATTCATCACAAATTATACACCAAAAAATGTCAACTGAAAAAACATAAAAAAACACAACATTTTTTTTTGCAGGTTGGAAAGCCCCCTGCACCCCCCCAATGTAGTTGCAAGCCCCCGCACCTACCAAAATTATATATACCAACTCCACAATTGTACAACCATGAAGAAAAGGGGAAAAAAACAAAAAACATACCATCAGCTCACACAATGCATTACATGGCAATGAAGCACTATCGCACTATCGCACTAACGACACAATGGCTGAGTTGATGATAACTCATAGGGATGCCCCATATATTTGTGTGCCTTCAACAGAAGTTTGTGTATGGAAAGTTCCTACATAATGCTAGTCTGGAACTTATATGTATTAGACTGCAGTGACATACTAATTGCTCATTACTGCTGTTTATAGAAAGGTTGCCTGTCCTAAGGCATTCAGCATGTCAGTTCCTCACTTACAGTATCAGCACAAGGCAATGACTTTACCCACTTTTTGCAGTCCACTATAGCTGGCATAGCTAAAGTCTTTCCAACAATTTACACCCTCACCAATGAAGGTCAAGAACAGTTTTACCCCGGTTTATATGGTCTAGCTTCTTATGCAGCAATCTTTTACTTCTCTGGAATTTCTGTAAAATACTCCAAGTCCCTACTTCTCAAACTTAACATTTCAGGATCCAAATCCAGCAAACTCAATCCCACCTTCCTAAGGCATGCAACTGAAAATAAAAATTCCTATCCCCTTTATTCATATCTTTATCCTATCTTGCTCTGCTGAGGCATTGATTCACCAACATTCAGGCATGCAATTAAAATCCACTATTGAGAGTCACTTCTCCTAATGGTTTGAAGGATTATAATCCTACTTCCAATGTATTCCCTATTACCAAAACTTTTGAAAGAACTTTATACAGACAACTACTTAACCACATTAACAACTAGAGCACAGCATAGCTTTTGCAATGTCTTCAATGCATTTCCCTCTCTGGTAATGGACACTTTGATACCATTTTTGAAAACTAAATGAGGGATTCATTACTGCAGGTCTCTTTATTGGCATAACAATTACTTTTAAAACCATTAACCTAATCATGGCCATCGTCTCAATAAACTAAAACGTCTGAGCTTTGGAGATAACACCATTTGCTGGTTTCACAACTATCTGAAAGACTGATCTTTTTAAAGCCATAGGAACATCGCACCCTTTACTAGTGATGCACTTAACACAGACGTAGCACTAAGTCCTGCGCTACGTGCCCTACTCTTCCCGTTGTCCGTTATCTCCTTCTTACCTATCGATTCTTAAATAAATAATGCAGATGATATGCTGTTTCTGCAAACTGGTGCAAGCCACTCTGACCTGCAAATCAAGTTAAGGGACAACTTCCCTCACTTATGCACCTGGTCCACATCTTACAAGCTACAAATGGTACAGTCTTCTCAGCTAAGAAATTACCGCATATCCCTCCTATTCTCTTAACAGATTTTAATGAGAACATGATGCCTAATATCACTGAACAAATGGACCTTGGCCTTATACTTCTCCCTGCTCTATCCTTTACCATGCAGACAGACTTAATAAATAATAAAGTCCTTACAGAATTAAAACTATGTTACAAGAGAAGTTACCCAATTACCTCCTCTAACCTATAGGGCCATTGACAGTTTGCTTAAAAAAATCCATATTGATTTCAGTGCCTCATATCATCACTTTTTTAAGTACTCTAATTTGTGAGGTTCTAATCCACAATCACTAACCCCCCTCCCCCCCCCCCCCGTAGATTGAAACCCACTGGAACCACCTACCCACTGACATCAAAAACCTAGAAACTATTAAAAGCTTCAAAGATACATTTAAGGGCTATCTCTTCACAGAACCTTTTAAAACTGCCACTATGAAAATGCCTAGGTAATGTATCACCTTTTACTTTCAGACTCATAATGTGGCATTTTATATGTGTACATTCCATTTGACTACAGTGGCATATGCTTGTGTATTATTTTTGATTGCACTATATTTTATCCATAGCTTGACTTACATTTTTGTATGGTTTGTTCTTTTTTCTTCTCTCAAGCTCTATGACTGGATCCTCTTAACCTTACACTGATAGCACTGAATATTTTTATGTGCAGAAATGTACCATTTACTCACTCTCTGAATGGTACTGTTGATCACAGGATCATAGGTGGTTACTAGGCTAATGGCCCTGGTGCCCTTACAAGCCTAGCCAAGAATTTATCCCCAAAATGAAACCTCAGTCAGTACCAATCACCCCTGTCAGTGAGGGACACAGGTAGAACCCCTGGGACAAATTTGTGGTTTCCCATCCACTCGCTTGAAGAGGGTCAGCAAGGTGGTCTGTTTGATGTGTACATTGTCTATTCCAGAGACAGGGCAGCCTCTGGGAGATAAAAACCTGTCTCTCCAGCAGGTTTTTTTGAAATTGTATATTAGACTCAGGGCTTTAAAGTGGGTAATGCGTGAGGAGTTAGACTTACGGATATGGAGTACATCTAGTTAGGCAGGCTTAGCAGGACAATGATGTATTTCCTGTTTCATGAGTTTGGTTCCTGTTTGAAAAGGTTCAACAGAACAGCCCACTTACCCACTGACCAAATAATAGTAGACAAATAAGTGCTAATAAGCAGGAGCTTGTTTAAAGACCCTGAAAGTTTTTAGTGTGTAGGCCCTGTCAGGGCTACTCATGGAGCTGGAATCATGGCCTGAATGAAGACTACAACCTGGACATTTGCTAGAGTGCCACCAAGTATGAAAAGGCCTACACAGACTGTAAATATTCTGCTGGTGAAGAATCCTAAAGTTACCATTTTGTTTGTTAAAGCTAAGGGGACTATTTTTTATTTTTCCTTTATGAAATGGAAGAATAAAATGTGTTATTTATATATATATATATATATATATATATATATATATATATATATATATATATATATACATATACACACACACACACATACATGTATATGCTACAGTCTTCTATGAGAACGATAAAATAAAAATGAACGCATTTAGCATTATACATTAAAGAGAGAGAGAGAGAGAGAGACCCAAAGCCTCTTAGCAATACAACCCTCTGCTTGGCTCTGGCTGGAGACATTTCACTATAGAGCCAGTTCACAGTCCCTTTATTACCCTTTGTGTTTCTCTACCTGAAGAAAATTAAGTAACTAAAAGGAGAGACCAGAGGTGGTATTAATACTATGAGAGGAAATTTGACAAGGGAATCTGGGAACTTGCCCTCCTCTCTTCAGTAGGTGCAGTAGGATCATATACATTCACCTGAGCTACCACTAGCTCTAGCAGATGGGACCTTTGTTTAATGTCTCAATCCAAAGGATGAAAAATGGGGAGTAAAATGTATAGTTTTGGTATTATCTGAGCAAATTGTCTTTTAACCCTCCTGACAAGATTAACCTCCCCAGATACTGTGCCCCTTGGCCTGGTCAAGACCTACAGAAATAACAGACTTCATACTCAAATTCTGTTACCTCATCCCAGCGCTGAAAAGGACCACTGTCGTCCCTGTGCTGTACTTGCCTAGGAAGCAGGAACTGTAATAAAAGAGTATGTGTTATCTTCTACAACTGTAACCAATTCCTGTCTTAGCTTAAGTGAGCGGTCCCTACTGGGAATACCAGCAACCATAGTCTCCCACTCACTATCCTCTATACCATCCATTACTCTACCCTCTATCTTACCCCCTGGCGTTCTAGTGTTACCTCTCCTTTCCCAACAACTCTCCCAATCTTCCCCCTGTGATATCTCAAATTGTTACAAGGAATAACCACTAGAGGGCAGTATAACATTGAGACCCCTGTGTGCCATTGCATTTAGTCTTATCTTTCTTCCCTTCCTCCCACTGGTAAGCCCCTGACCTCCTTGTATACCTTACCTTGAACTTACCTTTCACATCTCTGATTGTTTTGCTCCCTACTTGGCTCTACCCGCTCCGTTCGCCCTGCGGGCTCACTCCGCTCCCCTACCCTACCTCCAAATCCCACCCACCCACACATCACTTACACTTATACCTGGCCTGTCCCTCCCACAACTAACTTACAACCACTGAACATCCTTCCCACCATCTACATTTCCTGTAACCAGTCATACCCTTACTACCTTCATACACTTAATTACATCACTCTAATTCATTCCTGTCAATCAACCAATTTCAATCAAAATGAAGATCTACCTCCAGCAAACAACCCTACTACTCCTCCTAGCATTTATCTACCATATTACTTGTTACAGCTACCCATTACAAAATAGCTCTTCCTTCACCCATAAATCCACATCCACTATCTCTCCCATCCCTTCTATATATTCCCTCACAATAAGCCCCTCCCTATTCAACGTCACTGCCACTACTTATACCCTTCTTAAAACAGTCAGTACCAACCCCAAATCAAATATTACACACAAACACATAATAATATTACAAAAGATAGTAAAAACTCTACAAAAACAAAAATGTGATCTATTAAATGATGGAGATATCCACCCTAACTCAGGCCCTTATGATACCAATCTTACTACTAATACTAAACCTACCAAACTAACCTAAATCAATACCAGACCAACAAATAGTCTACTCATTCTAAATCTAAACATCAGTAGCATCAATAAAAAGATACACGAGCTTCATGCTCTAATCTCACAATATCTCCCAGATATAATCAGTTTAACAGAAACATGGCCAAAACCAATCACCAAGGATACAGAGTTACTACCACCTGGATACAGTATCCTTCGTCAAGATAGACCAAAGAAGAAAGGTGGTGGCATTGCTCTATTTTATAAAAACACATTATCCATAGCTAAAACTGAGTTGAATTTAATCCCTCTGGACAAGGCAGAAATACTACTAACTAAGCTCAAAATAGGTAACAACAAAATTATCAGCTTAGTTACAGGCTATATCCCCCCAGGCAATAATATCCCCATCATGGAAAATCTGCTCCAATGGCTATCACAAACCATGCCACAAGAAACTTTTCTGTTAGGGGACTTTAATATTGACTGGCTAACATGCTCTTCCCAGACTCCCACAAATCATACCAACTTACTTAACTTCTCTCATCTAATCAAAGAACCCACTAGAATCGACAGAAACAGTAAGAGAGAATCCCTTTTAGATTGGATTCTACTAAACAAAATACCTTGCTCATATTTAGCAGGTACCCTTCCTGACTCACTAAGTGATCATCAAACTACCTTTCTACTCAAATATAACTCCCACCACCCCCAAACCCCTATACTTTAAACAATAAGAAACAAAAAACACTTTAACTTACCAAACTTCTTACAAGATCTACAGCTCTACAACTGGTCACAACTGTATTATCTACCCCTAGACGAAGCTATCAAACACTTCAACTCTACCTTCCTAGAGATACTAAACAGGCATGCCCCTGCAAGAACTACCAGAATTAGATCTAAAACAGTTCCATGGCTATCAAGGGAAACAAGGCAAAAAATAAAAGAAAGGAATAGTGCCTGGACAGCCTGGAGGTCCAACAAAAACCCAGCAACACAGCAAACATACCAACAGTTAAGAAATCTTACTAAGAAAGTACTTATGCAAGATAAAATAAATTACTTTATTACCCATCAAACCCAACACTCAAACAATCCAAAAAAATTCTGGGCAGGCTTAAATAGGTTACTACACCCTGGAAAAACCACTACCCCACCTCCAACAACAGGCCTAACAAAAGAAAATATAGCTGAATCATTTAACTCATTCTTTACTGAGACTGTACTTTCCCTTGCCCAAAACCAACCTATTCAAATACTACAAGTGCCCCTCCCAAACCTAACAACTGCCCCACATTTAAGCTACAACCCACTTCAACCTCTTATATAAGAAAACTACTATCCCAACTAAAACCAACTACACTAGGAGCTGATTCCCTCCCCAATGAATTCCTAAAACTAGCAGCTAACAAAATAGCAAAACCAGTCTCAATCCTAATAAACAGATCCATCTCAGAAGGTTCAGTACCATTGATCTGGAAAGCTGCCTATATCATACCCCTACACAAAGGAGGTCATTCCTATGACATATCAAACTACAGACCAATAGCAATATTATCCCCACTTGCTAAAATACTAGAAAAATGTATTCACCATCAATTAATGACACATCTTATTGATCAAGAGCTCATATCTCATACACAGCATGGTTTTCGGCCTGGACACAGCACAACCACAGCCCTGCTAGCATTCATAGATACCATTAATCACAACAGGAGTAATGGTAAGCTTTCTTCAGCCCTCTTCCTAGACCTATCAAAGGCCAGGACATAGCACAGCCACCGCCCTGCTAGCATTCATAGATACCATTAACCACAACAGGAATAATGGTAAGCTTTCTTCAGCCCTCTTCCTAGACCTATCAAAGGCCAGGACATAGCACAACCACAGCCCTGCTAGCATTCATAGATACCATTAACCACAACAGGAACAATGGTAAGCTTTCTTCAGCCCTCTTCCTAGACCTATTAAAGGCCAGGACATAGCACAACCACTGCCCTGCTAGCATTCATAGATACCATTAACTACAACAGGAATAATGGTAAGCTTTCTTCAGCCCTCTTCCTAGACCTATCAAAGGCCAGGACATAGGACAACCACCGCCCTGCTAGCATTCACAGATACCATTAACCACAACAGGAATAATGGTAAGCTTTCTTCAGCCCTCTTCCTAGACCTATCAAAGGCATTTGATATGGTTAACCATGAAAAACTAATCTCCCATCTTGTAAACCTAGGCTTGGATAACTTATCAGTCTCCTGGTTTAAAAACTACCTCTACAATAGACAACAGGCAGTACAATGGAATAATAACTTGTCTCCATTCCTACCGGTAACACTCCAAGTACCTCAGGGATCTATACTAGGCCCCTTGCTGTTCTCAATCTTTACAAATAATCTTCACTCAGTCGCAAAAGGTTCAAGCCTTATTCAATATGCAGATGATTCAACTATAATATGTAACGCCCCCACTTTACAAGACCTCCACAAAAAGACACAGGATAACTTTCACTCAGTGGAAACATGGCTCACTGATAATGGCCTGATACTCAACCCCAAAAAAAAACAAGCTACTATTATTTCATCCCTCAACCACTACTGCCGCCACCTGCACCTTTACTATCCACTCTAATAATGGTACCCCCATATCACCTGAAAACCAAACAAAACTACTAGGTATTACTATTGACAACAAACTCAAATTTGATGCACACATCAATCTGGCCATTAAAAGTACTAACAAAAAGCTAGGTAGCCTCTACAAACATAAAGCATTCCTGACCCATAATGCTAGAATTACTATAGCACGCACACACCTTCTCACAACACTGCTGTACACCTCACCCATCCTGATTAACTTATCCAAAACAGAAATCAACAAAATGACAACCTGCTACAATCAGATAGCCAAATTTGCTAACAACAGCTCGTGCAGAACACATCACTGCCTAAACCTAAAGCAATTGGGCTGGATGGAACTACCTAACTTACTTATTTATAATCAGCTGGTTACTGCTCACAAGATACTCCATCAACAAAATATATCACCCTCACTAACTAACATTGTCCAACTACACTCCTGTCCTAGGCAACTCCGCTCAACTGACAAATTACTGTTAACTGTTACTAGATCCAACAACCATGCCGGAGACTCCCTTTACTCTTCTTATGTGGCCAAAATCTGGAACTCCCTGCCTGCATCCTTATCCCTGATTACCTCACTACCTACATTTAAAAAAGCTATCTACAACTACCTCAGCAACAAATGGTTATGTCCCTGTTCAATTCCAGACTAATGCCAGATCCACACCATTACTATCGTAACCATTGTCCTAAACTACAGTCCTATCTGTTACTTGCATATAAATGTACACCACATCAAAGGTTTGATAACATACACATAACAGTGTTTGTCTGAAAAACATAAAACTGTTTAATGACTATTGTTAAATGTATCTGTCTGTAGACTATACCTATTAGTATCTGTTGCTTATACCTATAAGTGTCAATAACTAGATACCCTTATGGATCTAGATGAGATATGTACCCAAGTGTGTCTTTATGTACTGTAAAAATTTGTCTCTTTGGAGCTTGGCTTGGTGTCCTTATGTACTGTAAAAAATTGTCTCTTTGGA
>NC_056728.1:1014792316-1014807316 GCF_019279795.1 Protopterus annectens
TGTATATATGTATGTATGTATGTATGTATGTATGTATGTATGCTCTAGCTTGCGCTTCAAGGCTTTCATATAAACACTTCTACAAAGCATAAGCCTTAGGTGATTTGGATGACACTGACGGATAAACAAAAAGGAACAACTATGAAACATAAGCTGAACTTGGGGAGAGTTGTGCATTTAAACTTAGAGCGTTCATAGAGGTGGGTATGTATATAAAAAGAATGTTTACGTTATGAAAATGTCTACTGCTCATTAAAGTGCATTTCATTTTCCAGTGGTGAAAATCCAATGTGACAAGACATTTCCAGAACTAGAAACAGCAGCTTCCATGCAAAGCAGGAGCACATAAGTAAAGGTTCGCCACAAGGTGTCACTAAAGAGCTACATTTGCAAAGCATCTTTGTAGTTTGGTTTGGAAAATGAATTTATAGCTAGGATGATTGTTGTGCTCAAACTGCTTTTTAACATACATTACAGCGCTTATTTTTCAGGTTGTCTTTATACATGAAATCCACTTTCCAGAGGGAAGAAAAAAACAGCCTTTTGTAGTACCATCTTGGCCCAGTTACTGCAGAAGTAATCATCCTTCAATCTTATAGATGGTTTCTAATCTGAAAAGACAGGAAAGCAACTCTGCCTTACAGAATTTCCCAAGCAATTTAAATAAAATCCTTGCTATATGAAAAGGGCCATGGAAAAAGAAAAGGCCATAGACAGGGGGTGAATAAAACGTGACACCAGCGGTGCAAAATGAAAGCAGACTCATTTCTGTCGACTGTAATTATTCAAACTTCCATAAATGTCATTCATGCCATTTACTTCATATTCATGCCCACTCACCTACCCCCCCCCCCCACACACACACACACACACGCACAAACACACATGAACAAACACATGCACACACACTTTTCTCTACACTGCTTTTTTTAGCTTTACATCTTTTTTGTCATTTCATTGCACTGCAGTCAGTCTGACAGCTTCCCTATATATACACCATAAAATAATAAGATAAGCACTGCTGTTATCAGACTAGATGGAGGAAATTATGAGACATACTGCATATTACTTCAAACTACACTGTAACACTATATTCGTTGTATAGACTGATCAGGGCTTCACAATGCAAGCTGATAGGGGAGGACATGTTAACTTCAGTGTCTGTAGCAAATGCATGCACTAATGCAGTCGACTGCATGCAACACCAGAATCCCAGGGCTGGGAATGCTTACACCTCTTTATTGTCTAGATTTTCACAGAATGTCCAGATTTTCACCTTGTATTTTTGAGGCGTTCCTCATAAGATTTGTGTTTTTCTGGTGAATGATTGAGAACTGAAGCCACTAAATAATGGCAGGCATATGGGTTTCAGACTTCATAGCCTTCTGAAAATATATGATAACAATAAACCTATTCTAGTAACTTTCTAAGTTTAAAAGAGAAATATTTAAAATATGTCCCTATTTTTGGGTCTTTATCCCCCTCATTATTTTTCCCTTTGTCCAGATTTCTCGTGCTAAGAGGCTGAGAGGTATGCAAGTCAGCAAGTAAGAATCTGCTTTATTTTCTGGCAGTAGGGTAGCAAACTTAAAAGGTTCACATCCTGCTAGGGTAATAAACATGTGTAGGTCTCTTTAACCAGACTCTCTGTGCAGCAAGATAAATCAAAAGGAAGGTAACCCATAGAAAAATAAAGCAGGCAGTCTGCATATAGTTAATGATATCACAAACTCAGACCCTGAGGTTAGAGCCACTCTACGTCGAGAGAAATTTAGTTCTGGCTTCACCCCACAGAGCTCTCAAGAACAAGTCCTCAAGCACTTGCCAAGGTCCGGAACACTGCTTCTATAAGGTTGGATAACATACCAGGCTGCCTACTGAAACAGGACCTGTAAAAAATCTTTACAGACCCTATTAAATATCAGTCTCTGAAACAGGCTTTGTGCTTGATGAATAGAAGACAGACAGCAATAGTCATCTCCCTGCACAGAGACAGGGCGTCAGTAGAACTGGGTACTTATAGACACATAATTCTGGCCAGTCTCATCTGTGAAGCTATGGAGAGGACCAATATAGACTTAATAAATAAGGACATAGGTAACCTAGAAACTCATGCTCCAAGCTAGTTCAGCTTTGTCAAAGGGAGATCCTACCTGCCTAACCTATTTGACATGTTCAGTAGGACTACTGAAGCAATGAATGAAGGGAAAAGCAGTGCACACTTCATATCCAAGACCTCACAAAGGTGTTTTAACACCATCCCACACTCAGGTACTGTTGACAAACTCTGCCAGCTGAATGCTGATCTCTACATAACTCATTTGATAGCAAACTGGCTCTCAAATAGAACCTAGGAAATTAGGATATGCATTTCTACCTCCTCCAAAAAGACCTTTAGCCACTCCTTTTTGGCACTTACTTTTCAGGTCAAAGCTAATGCAAAAGGTTTGAGGATGACCACGTTAGCAGATGACTTCAAACTTGGTGCTACCAAGATCCTCCAAGATGGCCTTTCTCAAATAGCTAGTATCATAACTAACAAAGGGCTAAAACTAAATGTTAAAAATGTATAATAGTCTCCTATGTCAAGTATGACTTCTCCAATGGCTATCATATTGATAACACATCTGAAAAACTGATTAGGTAGTTAGGAACCTGGACATTCTATCTACAACAAACTATCTTTGATCACCATGTATCTGCTATTGTAGGAAAGTCCCTTTTTCATTGCAGTTTATTAAGAATACGGCATCTAGGCCCAGGGGTGTGATCACTCCACTGTATTCAGCACTGAACAGGCTGATCATTGTGTGTATTGCCCCATTCAGTATGTACCTTTTCAAATCCTTTATTTTTATTTTATTTTATTTTCAGTTTGCCAGGATAGTCCACTGAGCCATGAGGAGCCCATTTTCAATGGTGTCCTGGGGAGAAAAGCTCCAGAGAAGCGCAAAATACACATAGCAGTAAGACAAATATAATATAAATAGAAATACAAGAGGTTATAGAGTAACAGGTTGCAATAACAATACAAATTACATTTCTTATAAAATATGACTGTTCCAACAGTTATTGTAGGTGGCTCTTTAGTAGACATATTAGCTTGTGGAGAGTAACTGCGGTTGGGAAAGCTATGTAGGAATGGGAGTAGGAACATTCCCACTGTCAGTTTAAGTGGGAGTGGAGTAACGTTTTGAAAGCTTAATACGACTTGAACAACCACAATGCCATCTCACCAAGAAAATCAAGAGCTTAGATCATGAAAAAACTACACTGAAAGTCTCAAAGTGTTGATCCTCTTCTCAGTATCATACAGGCTACTGAGGGGATGACCTCTACCTTGCATACAGAGTCTAAACAGATGCTATCCTCTCTGATCTACTACACATTCACTAGGTTAGAGGTGCAATAAACACCGACTCAAGAGATTTTAAAGTGTGTAAGTCATGCTCTGAAACATCTTTGATTTACAGTTAATTTCATTTAAAGTTATATTCCTCATGTTAATGTAATAAGATTGTTGTTTACTTTTTTTTAGGTTCGCTGTTTATTCAGTTTTTCTCTATAACCACTCCCACAAAATGATGTCATGGTAGGTATTGGGTGATTATTTACATGATTAAATACTGCAATGAGTCATGGCTAATAAATATATCATATCTTTAGAAGAACAACTTCTTACTTTCACTCTGGTGTCAGAACTGCATCATCATGTTTTATTTCTCAAGGTAAAGTATTCTACCTGTAATACCTCGTTGTTAACTTGCCCTTTTAGGTTTATAGGTTCATAGGATGGTACTAGGCTATTGTCTCTTATAAGCCTAGCCAGAAATTTTGGTCATGTCCCAGAAAGTAAGAAACTCCAACTAATGCATTTAAAATGGAAATATGGTAGTCTCCACATTTATTTAGATAGTGAGGTATTGTGGTTTCAGTATTTCATGATGCCATGGAAGGGATTTTTAGGTCCCAGAAAAATTTCAGGAGGGTTGTCCTTACTGATAAAATAAATGCAAAAACAACACACTTTTTACATTACAAACTACATAATCTGGATTTGAATATGAGAGGGAAGAGATAACAAAATGGTTTGCAACTTATGTTTGGCATAGAATATGATCAATGCACTTTAATCTCTTCTACTACAGAAACAGAACAGAACATGTTGGAGGGATAGATATTTATAACACGGAATATCACTTCTTTGGACTCCGCTTCCTCTCTGCACGAAGCAATGTACCTCCCTTACTCTACTCAAACGTAAACTAGATGAATGGTTGGGAAACCGCAAACTTACACCTGCTTTAGCACTCTTGTCATTTATGGATAATTGCAACACGTTTAGAACCTTTGTCATTCATGGATAAATGTGATATGTAAATGTTCTGCCTGGCTCCTTGTTACTGGTACTTAAAATTACATGGGCTAAAAACTTCATAGGAATGCAACACTGGGCTTCTAAAGATCCTCATGGATCAAAAGCTTATTAAGTATCTTTAAAGCTAAGAAGCTACGATGACTAGCTGTGAACAATGTTAAATATTACAGTGTCACACTTCTTACTGTTTACAAAAATGCACACTGATGCAAAACCTGTTGTTCCATTAACTTTTTACATGAATGAGACTGATGTTTAAAAACTACCACTAATTTTCAGCCTTTGTCCCCCCATTATATATAGCACTGTCCAGCATTCGTGAGCAAAAAAATTTAGAGGTATACCTACAAACCTTACAAGAGTGGTCTGCTCAACGAAGCACATTTTGTATGGTATTCTGCTGTATGAAGCCCATTTTGTATGGCATTCTACTGTAGACAGACAGGGGCAGTTACCTTAGTGATCTGATCAGTGTCATCAAACTGTCAGTCACAAGGGACTGGTTCTTATTACGCATTCATTACTTGATTTACTGAAGATACTGTCATACATAGGAACACAGCAAGTAAAAATGAAAACTGCAATCAGTAGACTTACTCATACTTATAAAAGTCCAGTAAGAAATACAAAAACATTTTTTTTTACTTTTTTTGTGGAATTTTTCCTGCCATTTGCTGCATTTATGAGCCGCAGGGGTGCAGCGGTAGCGTTGTCGCCTTACAGCAAGAGGTTCTCCATTCGATTCTTGGCTGGAGCGCCTTCTGTGTGGAGTCTGCATGTCCTCCCCGTGGTTGAGTGGCGTTCAAAAATTATGCGTGAATGGGCGTGCCTTTGTTGAAGGTTGGGCGTCGAGCTGGCACCTCGGCACTGTAAAAATCTACTGCCAATCATTAGCAGACCGGAGTTCCGCTGTGGCGACCCCTAACTGTGAAAAGCCGAAAAAAGAACAACATGAAAGCTTCTTAAGATAAGTTTTATTTTGAAATGCAGATACATTATGGTAGATAGATAACTGTTATGTGGTGGTGCAGCTGTAGCATTGTCGCCTCACAGCAAGAGGTTCTCCCATTCGATTCTCGGCTGGAGCGCCTTCTGTGTGGAGTCTGCATGTCCTCCCCGTGGTTGGGTAGCATTCAAAAGACATGTGTGAATGGGCGTGCCTTCATTGAAGGTTGGGTGTCGAGCTGACACCTCGGCACTGTAAAAATCTACTGCCAATTATTGGACCGGAGTTCCGCTGTGGCGACCTCTAACCAGGAAAAGCCGAAAGAAAAACAACAACAACAGCAACAACAGTATTGTAAACTATAACCAAAATAACACACACATTTATAGCAAAAAGATATTCAGTGGATTCTAAACTATTAAGGTAAACGTGCCTGCATATACTTCTCTAGAGTAATACAACATCTTGCATGAGTGATATTATTTTCAAATTAAGTCTATAAGTAACCCAAGAACATGCAACAGTCTTACTAACTCTAAATAAAAAAGGAAGAGTTTTCTAATAGGGTCAGCCCCAAAATGTTGGAAACACAGTTGACAGTTGGAAAAATAAATGATACCTCGGGGTGGGAGTGGGGGTGAGTGAAGGGAGGTGTGAGAGAGAGTCTCTTTAGTCCATCCTACTAGAAAATGTTTGGACAGAAGAGCACAGTGAATGCCAAAAGGAAAACCTGGACACCCAAAAATAATTAATGGAAATTTCCTTCCTTTTCATAGTGATGTCATTTTGGAGATAATAATATTCATACAGGATGAGGAAAAATTAAAAAAAAATGACAATTACAGGAAGGAATAATTTTCTGTATACAGGTTTTACTTTCAATACTCCAAGTGCTGATTGTAATAAATGCACCTTGAAAACCGCTACACAAAGAAACGTATCCTTCACCCATAGATATAGAAGACTGATATAGAAAACTGAATGTACTTTGATTAGACCACAAAAGTTAAATAAGACCATAAAATAGTTTATAAAAAATCCTGCAAACAGTTTCTTAGAAAAGAAGACAAATAACACTTCTTATAAAAATGTACACCAGCTACTACAGCCATTGGTGATATGGGATATCTATAGGCATAATCGAGTATAACAGTCTAGTAAGTTACAGGTCAAAAGCAACAATCCAGATAAAAAAAGTCAATGGACACTGTATGTGGAAGATAGACAGGGTGTCATTAGACACCAGGAACTCATAGTCTAGAATGGAACACATTCTAGTCCTAAAGACCCTCAATGCTGAACTGTGGAATAAAGTAATGGGCTACAGAAATATTCTGAAGTAAAAACGCCATCATACATTCTTTAATAAAAAGCAGCACAACAGATGGTCATAAATTAAGCACAGCTGCAGAAGGGTTGACATAAGACAAAACAAGACAAGACTGTTTTTCACTAAGGGCATGTAGTCATTTTAAAGAAAAGCATGACCACTCCTTACTTCTGAAAGAAGGGCAAAAATCACAGTAACTGCAAAGTGATAGCTAATGAAACTGAGATGGAGAAGTACTGTTACAGAGACAGACATGTAACTATCTATCCCTGTCCCACAGCAGGTGAAAACCTGTGACAGAGATGACAATGCATGTAAAACTGGATCACATGATGTAATCAGCTCTTGCCCTGACCTTACTTAATCTTCCCCTTCTCCCCTACTCTCATATCCTCTACCACTCCTTCAAAATGCTCCCCTTTTCTCACTACTAACCTTCCTCTTATACTGCAGCATATCTCTGTTTACATCTCAATGCTGATGCCTTATATCAGTAAAAATATATACATATAATTGAACTTTGTATAGGATGAAATCTATATGTGCCTAGTACTTACACTATGTGTTATTTTCTGTCAATTTATCCATGTATGTATTGTAACTGTATGAAATTTTTATTAAAATGTATTGTAATTTTAAAATAGGATTTACTTATGTCATCTACTTTCTGGAGCTTTTCTCCTCGGGTCTCTGCTGAAAATGGACACATGCCTACTCAGACCAACCCAGTCAACAAATGTCAATAAATAAGTAAATAAATAAATAAATACACTATCACAGTAATATGCATTAATATGACTATCCAATGTTAACACAACACTAATTATGTTTCCAATATTACATACGCATAAAATCAGTTGTAAACGGGGAATCAAAAGTTAAAAGGTTCACAAAAAATTCCAGTTTTGAAAAAAAAATGTTTGATCCCACCATGCCCCACTGATAAATGAGTCTAATGTCTCACCAAATAATGTTAAGGCCTAAGGGAAACACATGGCAGCCCATAAAAAAAGAAAACATTCATATGAAAAAAAATCAACCCTAGCCACTAATGTGAAAGAGTTACTATAGCAGCAAAAGGCAGGAAGTGCTCTACAGATTAATAAAGGAATATCACAGCAACAAGCAGCTAACTCCCTTAAAAGTGATACATGTGTAATCTCAGCAGGCTTAGTAATAAAGACTGTTTTCATAAACTCAGAGCATTTATTTGCAGCACTGGGATACAGAAAAATAAGTGTCTCTCACATACAAAGAGTAAGTAGCCTTGCAAGATGTAATGTGCTAACATGTTAGAAGGAGTTTGTGAAGCATCCAAAGACACCCTTAGTCGCGCTGCACAACAAATGCCAGCGGCATGGCAAAGTGCTACACAACAAATGCTAGCGGCGTGGCAAATACATTCATCTAGTACTGTTCTGCTTTTCATACAGGCTGAAATGAAAAAGACTTCTGGTGTCAGTATTGCAGATTTTGTGAATAACAATTCAGTAGAACTTAATATTTGCTCACACTTGAACTTTCAGTCCAATGACAGGCCTACAAAATGTTAAGATTGCAGAACTTTTTGTATATCTAGAAGGTCAGGCAGCAAGCCCTGGGCTCCACATTTCTTGTTACATCTGTCTGGCAAACCGCAGTAAATAATGTTTTCTATATGAAGGGCAGGGATGGGAAATGTCCTATGTACGAGGGGGACCATCTTCTGTATATGCCCAACTCATATTCATCCCAAGGCTTTAGGAAGGAAGCAGGACTATTCAACCCTGGACAGTTTGACCCCATACTATTTGGCCCTGGATGGTTCGACCCCAATGCATTTCTATACAATTCCATGTATAAATTTATATGTACTGTATATGTGATTTTTTAGTGGACAGTTCGACCCCGGACTGTTTGACCCCAAATATATTCTTTTAAGTACTTTATCATTAAGTTATTAATTAATCAATTAGGGCCAAACATCCATTTCACTATCACAATGCTCAGTGCCTCTACAGCTTACACCCACGCCCATTAACTTCAGCAGGGAAACAAACAGAACATCAAAGCAGACATCTGTCAAAATGACTGCCCATTATGTTTTAATTTTAAATATAATTTATTTTTAATCCTTACTTGCTGTTTTATCGCTAATTTTCTTTATTTTTATGTAATAATGACATTATCGTTATACGGAAACTCCAGACTAGTTAATGCCGTGAACTTCCAGATTAGTCAGCAAACATTTTTTTGGCACGTACTGTTTTTGTACATATAATTAAAGTTCCAGTTTGCACTTAGTTTAAAGTAAGTGTAGTCAAAGCACATAAATAGAAAATAAATACTTTCAAAACCAATTTTAAGAATGTTTAGACAGTCTTTCATTTCTATTTTTGCTTTGATGTGCTTCGGCTTCACTTACGTTACATTTTTTACTGGGGTCCAACTGTCTGGGGTCTAATCGGTTGGGGGCGAATCGGCAGGGTCCAAACATCCTGTACCCTTTAGGAATATCAACATGGAGCTCAGGACATGGAGAAACTGAATCTATGAATAATAGCTATTTTTATCAGAAACACACAGACAACAGATCTGTGACTACTTTTCATGTATATTGCCATTCACAACTTACGTGAAGTAGAACAAAAGCAAACTAAAATATCAGTGTAACAGACCCTGTTCTTGAGGCATGCATCTGCACACTATCTCATTTTCTCGCTGGGCACAAAGATGCAGTCTTCAGTACTATGATGTTCACTACGTAGTGGAGTGCCAAAATAAAATGGTTCAATTGGCCTACAGTGACGTAACACTGCATGTAAGAGTGTATTCAGATACTATTGCAAGTGGATTCCTGCATTACACCAATACTAAAGGTGGGAAAAGGCCATATCTGTTTTGCTCATGAAGAAGGCTATGTCCTACAAATACACTATATGTGGACTTTGACCTCTCAGACACCTCAGAGCAACAAATGGCATAGGTATATTTTCAAACATTTTGATTAAACATACCTAAAGATATCCTTTACCATAATCATTTAGGATAATTGTGTGAAATTTGCCAGTGGAAGCCACACTTCAAATTTTAAAACACAAAAATAAACTCTCACATATTTTTGGGCCAAAGCCCCTGCACCCCTTTGTAAGGTGCTCTACCTCCTGAAACCAAGAGCAAATTATTATTATCAAGAGTGAAAACAGTGGACCTTTTATAAAAGATAGAGTCCCACTATGCAATGTTAAGAAAAGTACACCCGTGTAGGTAACATCAGCACTTCCCGCAAGTGAATTCTACTGTTATCTGACCTATCCTTCATGATATTTAGCTGTACTACTTGACATATCCCTCATGATATTGTGCTGTGTTATTTGACATACCCTTCATGATAATTAGTTATCTGACATATCCTTTACGATATTTAGCTGTGTTACCTCACTTATCATTCATGATATTTAGCTGTGTTATTGGGCATATCCTTCATGATATTTATCTGTGTTATTGGACATATCCTTCATGACATTTAGCTGTGTTATTGGACATATCCTTCATGACATTTAGCTGTGTTATTGGACATATACTTCATAATATTTAGCTGTGTTATTGGTCATATCCTTCATAACATTTAGCTGTGTTATTGGACATATCCATAATATTTAGCTGTGTTATTGGACATATTCTTCATGATATTTAGCTCTACCTGGCATATCTGTTCATGATATCTAGCTGTATCAAACATATCCTTCATGATATTTAGCTGTGTTACCTCACATATCCTTCATAATATTTAGCTGTGTTACTGGGCATATCTTTCATGACATTTAGCTATGTTATCTGCCATATCCTTCATATTTAGCTGTGTTATTGGACATATCCTTCATGATATTTAGCTGTGTTACTGGACATATTCTTCATGATATTTAGCTGTGTTATTGGACATAACCTTCATTATATTTAGCTGTGTTATTGGGCATATCCTTCATGATATTTAGCTGTGTTATTGGACATATCCTTCATGACATTTAGCTGTGTTATTGGACATATACTTCATAATAATTAGCTGTGTTATTGGGCATATCCTTCATAACATTTAGCTGTGTTATTGGACATATCCTTCATAATATTTAGCTGTGTTACTGGACATATTAATCATGGTATTTAGCTCTATTTGGCATATCATTCATGATATTTAGCTGTATCAGACATATCCTTCATGATATTTAGCTGTATTACCTCACATATCCTTCAAAATATTTAACTGTGTTACTGGACATATCTTTCATGATATTTAGTTATGTTATATGCCACATCCTTCATATTTAGCTGTGTTATTGGACATATCCTTCATGATATTTAGCTGTGTTATTAAACATATCCTTCATGATATTTAGCTGTGTTATTGGACATATTCTTCATGATATTTAGCTGTGCTATTGGACATATCCTTCATGATATTTAGCTGTGTTATTGGACATATCCTTCATGCTATTTAGCTGTGTTTTTGGGCATAGCCTTCATGATATTTAGCTGTGTTATTGGACATATTCTTTATGATATTTAGCTGTGTTATTGGTTATAATCTTCATGATATTTAGCTGTTACCTCACATATCCTTCATGACATTTAGCATTGTTATCAGACATACCCTTCATGATATTTAGCTGTGTTACCTCACATATCCTTCATATTTAGCTGTGTTATTGGACATATCCTTCATGATGTTTAGCTGTGTTCTCTGACATATTCTTCATAGGTAGGTACTAGACTATTATTGGCCCCAGGGCCTACATAAGCCTAGCCAACAAGGTTCCCTGGCTTATGCCACCCAAGAAAGTTATTTTCCTGTGCCACTGTCGAGCAGAGACACAGAAGTGATCCCCGGGGTGTATTTCCTATTTCCCATCCACTCATCAAGATTTTTCTTGAAGAGTGCTAATGAAAAACTTTGCTTGACATAGATGGGTAGCCTGTTCCAGAGTATGGGAAGTCTTTGGGACAGGACTATACCCCTGCAGCATGTCCTGTTTATTGTGGTGACAAGGTTTAGGTCCCTAGAGCGAGTAGCTTGGAGGGATTGGGATTTCTTTAGGTGTAGCATGTCCAACAGCTCTGGGTTTGACATAGCTTTATATGTTAGGCAGAGATCACCTCGGAGTACGCGATATGCTACGGAGTAAAGCTGGAGTTTTTTTATGTGGTCAGTGTAGGGCATTTGTTTGAGGCCAGTAATCCTCTTTGAGAGGTACTTCTGTGGCCTTTCCAGCTGCTGCAGATGTCTTGTGAGGTACATTCCAGAAGGGGCGTTGTACTCTATAATGGGCCTAATGAGTGACGAGTAGAGGGGAACAATGACCTCTTTTTTCCTGGATGAGAACCATTTTATGATGAGTTGTGCCATGTAGAAGGACTTCCTGACTGCTGTGGTGATGTGACTATTAAAGGAGAGACTACTGTCCACCTGGGTCCCAAGGTCTCGTATCACGCATTCGGTGTTAAGTAAATTGCTGCCTATATGGTAGTTCATTGGTACAGAGTTTTTACCAAAGGGGATGACACTGCACTTTTTGGCATTGAGCTTGAGGTCATGGCTCTGACACCAGGCATCTGTCTCAGCGAGGCCCTTATGTAGGATGTCCACATAATTTGGGGACTTGTCTATGGCTCCTAGTTTTCAGTCATCTGCGAACTTCATTAGCCAGAGGCCTTCTGTGTTAGCTTGTACTTCAGAGAGGTCCCAGGATGGAACCCTGTGGTACTCCACTTGTCACTGCTTTGAGGTCAGATTTGGAGTCTGCAACTTTTACAGTGTGGGTTCTGTCAGTAAGCCAGTTGGCAACCCATCTTGTGACATAGGGATTTATACCTAGTGAGTTTAGCTATAATTCCAGAATGGTGGATGGTGTCGAAAGCCTTGGCGAGATCAAGATAGACTGTGTGAACCACCTTACCCTCATCTACCACTTTGGTGACTGCCTCAAAGAAGTTGATCAGGTTCAGGAGGCATGATCTGCCTTTCACAAACCCAAACTGGGTGGGATCCAGAGTTTGGAGGTTACCAATGTCTTTGTTTATGAGTTCCATGATGATACGTTCCATGGCCTTTCTGAACAGGCTCATCAGGCTAATAGGTCGATAGTTCCCAAGATCAGTGGTGGCTCCCCCTTTGTGGAGTGGGATAACTGCTGCTGTGTGCCATTCAGTTGGCACAAAGCCTGATGCGAGGCTATTATTGAACATGGTGCTTAAGTGGGGAGCCAGTTCGTTCTGAAGTTTGTGTAAAATGCAGCCTAGGATGCTGTCCAATCCCATGGATGCTGTGTTTTTGGCTTTAGAGAGTGCAGCTTTTACCTGCGTAGTTGTTATTACAGGGACTCTGCATTCTTCCTGTATAGATATGGGCCCTTTAGGGGGTGAGAGAAGGGTAAAGTTAGCACTGAACCTATCTGCCAGGATGTTGGCAATATCAGTTGGTTCTGTAATTTTTGTGCCTTTGTGTTGTAACTCAGAGCAGATCTTGACATAGCTATAGAACGCTTTGTGGTTGTCCTTGGAATTAGTGGTGATTTTGTTTTCATAGCTAGCTTTGGAGGATCTTATAAGGGTTCTCAGCTTCTTACTGAGGCTGACCAGGGAGCTTCTCCACTCATGGGATTTTACTCTCTTTTGCAATAGTTTCTTCCTTCTGTTGTACAGTTTGTTTATGGCAGGGGAACCACCAGATTGGCTTCCTATTTTTGGAGGATAGCATCTTGGTTCTGTTTGGGATAGCACAATCCATGCACTCGTGTAAGTGCTTATAGAGTGCATTTGTGTAGGATTCAGCAGTTGTAACTGTATTGTCCATCCGCATAGGTGTCGTGAAGTTCACCACTTCTGTCTTAAGAAGCATGAAGTTGGCTTTGGAGAAATTTTTTACTGTGGTTTCCTTAATGGGGGGTGGCGGGACGTGAATATCAAGGGTGATTAGCTTATGGTTGGATTGAACCAACGAGGAGTTGACTTCAGGTGTGGAACACGTTGTTGGTAATGACTAGGTCTAGTATAGTGTTGCCCCTGGTGGGGGTGTGGATAAGTTGATCCAGGGCATTGGAGTTTATGAATTCCAGAAAGCGTTGAACTATAGAGTTGGTACATGAGTATTTTTTCCAGTTAATGGTGGGGTAGTTGAAGGCGCCCATTATTAAGGTGTTTGGTTGAACCCTAATATTTTCCAGTACATCAAGAAAAGAGGAGTGGGAATCCTGGGGCATGGTGGGGGATCTGTAGCAAGCTACAATTTGGATTGCAGTTTTGCCCAGAGTTAGTTGCACTTGGATAACCTCGGATGCATTATGCTGAGCAACTAGCCTGGAGGTGTGGATATCCTTAATGAATATGGACACACCTCCACCTTTGGTGTTTTGGTCCAGGTTACATGGCCGAAAAGTGTGGTATGAGTTATAGCCTGGTAGTGCAGGGGTGCTCTCTGGTGCTTTGAATCAGGTCTCAGTCACTGCACAGATATCAATGTTCTCCATTTTAAGGAGTGCCTCGAGTGACTGCATTTTGAGATTTAGACTTCTAGCATTGAGTAGCATTACCCTCAGATTTTGCTTGCCAGTTCCTGTTATGGTGGTGAATTTGTTATTTGAACCTTGCCTAAAAAAGGCACTAAAGGAGCAGCAAGAGCCTTAGCCAGTATCTGGAATCCCAGGAGCGACAGGTGCAGGCCATCTGTGACAAAGCATCATGGTCTGTCGACCATGTCATCCCAAGCAGACAAATACTGGATCCCCTTAGAATGACACCAGTAGCTTAGCCAATTGTTGAAGTGAATCATTTTGTCCTTGCACTGCGGTATAATTCTGAGTGATGGCAGAATGCTACCCAGGGCTAGGGTCATACCTGCCTGGGCTACAAGATCGGAGAGCTCTTTCATGTCTCTTTTCATGTAGTCCAGGGAGGTACATCTTAGGTCATTCACACCAACATGGACAATGACAGAGTCATATTTGTACTTGTTGTGGAGTGACCTGAGTGCGTGGGTTATGTGGCGGATCCTGGCACCTGACAGGCAGCTGACAGTAACCTTCTCCTTGTTTAGTCTGGTGAGTGGGACATCAATGTGCCTGACTATAGAGTCACCTATGATTAGTGTGTTGGGTACGTTGTTTTGCCTTATTGGCTGTGGTTGAGTGGCACACTGAGTCTTTGGGCTATGTGTCATTTGGGTTGTGTTGGGGGATGGAGGTTGCTTGCATTTCTGCTTTGGAGGTCTCTGTTGCTTAGACAGATTATTATTTTGAGCCTCCACGAATGTTTTTGTGTTACTATGTGTGGATATTGGTGATGTAGATTTAGTGAGACTATGTGATGAGTATGGTG